>NC_054747.1:41174574-41437709 GCF_018143015.1 Lytechinus variegatus | reverse complement strand
CCCCCTGTAACCACATCTCATTTCTCATAACCATCTACCTACCACTTACTATACCTATCCATCACCCCCCCCCCCCCCCCCCCCATTCCTCTCTCTCCTCTTGTGAATTCAAAACCATCTTACCCTATTCATTCATTCATTTACCACTTCCTTTTCTGTTTCTTCACCCACAGTATTTCCTTAAGCCCCTGTATACATACCCCTTTTTCCAGACTCCACTCCTCCCCCCCCCCCCCCTCTCCCAATTCTTTCTCTCAATCAATCTCCTTATCCCTCATTTCCCCATCTGTTAATCATCAAGTATAGATGATTGAAATTCAAATAATAACACCTGAATGGGCTTAACACATTTAAAACCACTCTTTACTCAACCCTGTAGTGGGGGGGGGGGCTGTCATTTCAAGATGGACAGACTCTATGCTGATACACATTAACATGCAAACAAGATGTTTATCAAGGGCAAGCTAAGTACAGCAACATAGTAAAAAGGTACCAGAATTTGGCAAAGCCTGGAGAGGGGTATAATTCTAACCAAGGAAATAAAGAAATGGGGATATATCATTAAGACCATGCAAATAGAATATTTGACACATTCTTAACCCTATCTAGGCCAGGGTATTTTGGGAGTTTCTATGGCCGGGGGGAGGCCTCCCAGGCCCCCCCCCCCTAAGATCTCGGCCGTCGACCGCGCCAAAAATTGGCACGCGGGTTGCCTGGGACATAATTTACAAGATTGTATAGTAATTTATTTCATGCGAATCAATATTAAGTGATTATGCTAATTTATGCATAATTAGTATGCGAAATCATACTTTTTCATCTAACTCCCTAAATAAAGCTCCAAATGTACTAATTTTTGGTATAGAAACTCTTTGTGGTGTCCTTAGCAAGTGTACATGAAAAAAATTGTGATATCAAATCATTTTCTTATGTATTATATTGTTTTTTGCAATTTCTTATGTATTTCTTTGTTTTTTTGACCTTTTAAATTTCATTGTTTTTCAATGAAATTTGTTGGGGACACTTCTGTGATCATAAAAAGCATAAAATGAATACATTTAGACTAGCAAAACTAAAAATAATCATACATTTATGAATTTTGGTTGAAAACACAATTTGCATTGACTTTGTACACGAAATCACGTTTTTGAGCCATTTTCGGTCTGACATGCACTTACACAATGTTGCATAATTTCGGAACCACGTACCCGGGTGACGCAAAATTGGTCTCAAAAGTTGCGCAAGACTTGAAAGTAAAAAGTCAGCGAGTGGTGCGGTAAAAAAATTTTGCACGGCGAAAATATCGCGCGATTCGTTGAGGGGGGGGGGGCCTCCGAGGCCCCCCTGCTATGGATAAGTTGACATGGAATGATGATTTCCCTATATGTGTATTTTTAATGTCTGTGTGGACCAGCACAGTGTCCACCTCATGACAGTGCCCCCCCCCCCCCCAATGAAACGATATCACAAGGAAGACAAGTAAAAAGAGAATGAAAAGTTGATGTTCTCTGTATGGATCTTTATTTTACATCACTAGAGACATATCATAGCAACACTTTGTACACAAACAGAAACAGATCTTGCATTTCTGTGACCATTGACACGGGAGGTCAATAACCTAAGCCTCCTGACCCTTGGGGTTACGGGTGTAGATCAGCTGGGAGCTATGCTTCACAACTTGCTTGATTAAACCTGTAGATGAGAGGGGGAGAAGGGTGGAGAGAAGGGTGGAGAAGAGAAAGAAGTTGGGGAGAAAAAATAGTTAAGTGAAAATTTGATTTACAGTAATTGAGGCTCATGAAGATTTGCAAAAACATTAATCCTGAAAGTAAGAAATATAAAGGCATGTCAAAATTATATCACAATGCTAATGAAAGCTAAAACAAAACATGCTTGGGGGTTTTTTTAATGAAAATGTATCTTTTTTTCATAGTTTTAGTGCCTGTGACAAGCACGAAAATTGGGCCCTTTCACCATTTAAATCAGGCAGTCAGACTGCAGGTCCCAAGAAAGTGGCTTCTTTCATCCAAGTGATATTCATGAATTGAGTTGTTTTGCATATTTAATGAGCTTGATGCGGACCAAAACACCTCTTTTCATTCGGTCATTGCTGCTCTAATTGTGCATCGAATTTCATGAATTTGGTACCATTGTCAGGAAGAATCATTCTTTCAGGTTATTTGTTTGGATTTATTCAAAGATTTTGTAATATAGGTTAAAATTTTAATCTAAAATATGCTAAAAAATAAATATTTTTACCAGACAATAGCTGCTATTTTCACACTTTATTTATGTTTGAGCCCAAATGATTTTTATATCATGATAAAGTTGAATATGTATGCTTTGAAATGATATAGGTTTCAAAATAAGAATTGGTTTAATCGGGTCAAGATCACACTTCATTTGCCAAGTACATAAAGCAGTTTGAAAACAAGAATACTGCACTCTGATTGGTCAAAGAGACCACCCAGTGGCAAATTCCAACGGTTCCAGTGCCTGGGTTCGTGGGAAGGTCACACTTCCATTGTGATAATCTCCTCAAATACCCCGCGCCTGTTGTTGTGCAAAGCTTATCCAGCCAATCAGAACTCTGGATTTCATGCAAGTACAAAATTTCAGAAATCTCGTCTTGTACCTTCGTGGGAAAAGTGTGATCTTGACCCGATTAAAAGGTGCCGCATATCAAGAGTGGCATTGTGAGAAAGTACAGAAGTTCAGCTTTATGGTGATATAGATATCATTGAGGCTCAAAATAAAAAGTTTTGCACAATTTGCAAAAGAAAACAGAGGAAGAAAACTCAGTTTTGAGGCACACTTTCAGGCCAGAAATTTACTTATTTAACAAAATATTGTATACAAAATAAATGACCAATATGAAAGAGTAACTTTTACTCTATCTGATGGTGCAATAATATTTCATTTAACTTTAGGTTAAAACAGGTAAATTCTTAGAGAAAGAAAATCTCACGAATCACGAGATGATTTGGATGAATCCGGCCTTTTCGCTCATTAGCATAGGGACCTGCGGTCTGACTGCAGGCCCTTTCTGAAACCTACTTGCCTAAGGGCTAGAATAGAACAGCAATCACATCCACTCAAATTTTTAATGCAGAGCTTTGTTGGCAATTCACTGAATCAACCTTTGAAAGTGTTTTACCCCTGTAAAACTTATACTTCCCAATTTATGTAACATTTTCCCTATTCTGGTTGATTAGTTTCCCTGCTTGCCAATGCTGGTCGGAAATCCACATGAAAGAAATGAATATTGCCTAATCAATTGTACTCACCACACACAACTATGTTGTGCATTCTGGGTGCAGTTTGTAAGTTAAGAATGACTTTAAGAAGGACTGGTGATCCTTGCGGTAAATGGTATAATAAATTGGCAATGGTTTAACACTTAAGAAAGGATCACCAGTCAATCTTAGAAACATCTTTATGAAATGGCCCCCTGGACACACACATATTGGCCCCATTGCTTTGTTATTCTTGTTTGCACTGGATTCATTTAGGGGACCATCATTATTATATGGTTGGGCAACATCACATTTCCTTCATTTCATAATACACAACATATAGAGGAAGCTCAATCTTATGATCAATTGGAATATAAAATAAACGGTTAAAGAAAGAAATGTACTGGCAAAAGTTTGAAGAAATTCCATCACTGAATAAGAAAGTTTTGAATTTGTAATTTACTTTAAAATCTGTAGCATAATATGCAACTCTCCTGTATACCATACTGTACATGTACTACTTTACATTCAGTGTTTAATGGGAGTAGAAAATTGTTGTGTCTGTTTGTCAACCACACAATCAAAATAATTCTAAAATTGTTGAGAAAAGTGCATTTTTATAAAATATCAGATACATGTATGAAGGAAGGGCTCATCTGTGACATCAAAGAATCAAACTTTAAAAGTCATAAATATTATTCATTGATGGATTTTTATTAAACCTTCACCAATATTTGGCTCAATTTTTTTTTCTCTCTCTTTTCAGGGGGAACTTTCCCTTAAAAAGCTTTAAACTCACCTTTCCTGAGGAGTTCCTCAAGGGCAAATCTGGCGAGGGAACCACGGATCTTGAGACGCTCAGAAACCACTGATGGTGTGATGAGTTTGTAGGTTGGTACTTCCTTGTAGAGCTTGTCATAGGTAGCCTTGTCAAACATTACAAGATTGTTGAGCTTGTCACGGACCTTTCCTTTGGACCACTTCTACTCCATCATAAAAACAAATGATAACAATAATAATAATAGTAACATTGGATATATAGCTCATTTCCAACTTAATTAGATGCTCGAGCCTTGAGACACTTCAGACCAATTACAGGCAGAAAAATAAATACATTACAGGCTGAGACTTTAAGGGACAAGTCCACTCTAACAAAAAGTGTATTTGAATAAAAAGAGAAAAATCCAACAAGCATAACACTGAAAATTTCATCAAAATCAATATAAAGTAAGTTATGATATTTTAACATTCATTTAATTTCACAAAAGTTATATTCACATCCTGATTGGTATGCAAATGAGGGGACTGATGACATTATTCACTCACTTTTTCTTTTGTATTGTATTACATGAAACATTAAATACTCCAATATTTTTCCCCCAGTTGTCCTGTGAAGCAAAGTTTTATTTGTCCCTCAGGAACATGTGGTATTACGATTTTTCAACATTATAATATATGGTTCAGTCAAGTTGGTCCTTATTGTCAAATCAAATGTGTAAAAAATTAAATATTTTCTAATTTGAACGATAAAAAAACAAAATGAATAGTGAGAGAGGGACATCACCGACTCTCATTTGCATGTCACCGAGTTGTGCACATATCTGTTTGGCGAAAATAAACAAAATTAAAAGTTGTAGCAACTTTCATATTTGACATCCGATTTTGATGAAATTTTCAGTGTTATGCACATTTTAATTTTTCTCAACTACATGTAATTAAAATCAACATTTTTCGCAGATAGACTTGATCTTTAACAATGAATACATTAATGATTGTCTGTCAAAATGCACCGTTATACAGTTAATTATTTCAGGTTATCCTGAAAGTGGTTACTGATGTCTAGATTGTGGAAGAGAATTCCATAGGGTCTGCTCCACACAAGCAAAGGCCAATGATTGCTTTAAACTGAAACTTGGTACAAGATTAGAAGGATTTAAAGACAATGAATGTGAATACTAGTAATATTTTTCAAAGGCAGAGAGAAAACAAGTGGAATGCCTCTGGCCGTCTCACCTGCATCACGCGATTCAACATAGCAGCAGTGCTGACTTTGAAAACTACAACTCGCACAAGATGTTCAGCGATACTTAGTTACTCTTATTTCCACGTTTTATGAACTAGACCAATACAGTTACAGAGATAGGATGGTAATTGAACAAATACCCCCAATGTGGCCAAAGTTCATTGACCTCACATGACCTTGATCATGTGACCCGAAACTTACACAGAATATGCAGTGATACTTGATTACTCTTATGTCCAAGTTTCAAAAGTCAGATCAATAAACTTGCAAAGTTATGATGGTAACTTAACCTCAGGTTAAGATTTTGATGTTGATTCCCCCAACATGGTCTAAGTTCATTGACCCTAAATGACATTTGACCTTGGTCATGTGAGTGAGTGACATGAAACTCTAATAGGATGTTTACTTGATTGACCTTATGGCCAAGTTTCATGAACTAGGTCCATATACTTTCTAAGTTATGATGTCATTTCAAAAACTTAAACTTAGGTTAAGATTTGGTGTTGACGCTGCCGCCGTCAGAAAAGCGGGGCCTATAGTCTCACACTCTGCAATGCAGGTGAGACAAAAATCATACTGAAGTATTTTGACATTGAAACTTCCATGAATAGATATTGGATCCATGAAACCGCGTACTATGAGGATTTAAAGGACATGTCCATCCCAACAAAAACTTGTTTTGAATAAAAAGAGAAAAAATCAACAAGCAGAACACTGAAAATTTCATCAAAATCGGATGTAAAATAAGAAAGTTATGGCATTTTAAAGTTTCGCTTATTTTCAACAAAATAGTTATATGAACGAGCCAGTTACATCCAAATGAGAGAGTTGATGACATCACTCACTATTTCTTTTGTATTTTATTATATGAAATATGAAATATTTTGATTTTCTCGTCATTGTCATGTAAAATGAAGTTTCATTCCTCCCTAAACACGTGGAATTCCATTATTTTAACATTTTGTGCTTCAGGCAAGGAGGTCCTAATTGTCAAATTCGTAAAAATTGAAATATTGTATAATTCAAACAATAAAAAACAAAAGAAATAGTGAGTGACATCATCGACTCTCTCATTTGGATGTAACTGGCTCGTTCATATAACTATTTTGTTGACAATAAGCGAAACTTTGAAATGTCATAACTTTCTTATTTTACATCCGATTTTGATGAAATTTTCAGCATTGTGCTTGTCTGATTTTTCTCTATTGATTCAAATCAACATTTTTCTGAGGTGGACTTGACCTTTAGGTACAGGAAAGTAATCTGACTTGAAAATATATAACAAACTAAACCAAACATACAGCCACTATTCCTATGAATACTCCAATTCAAGATTCAAAAGATCCCCCTCGCCCCTCTCCCAAAAGAATTTCTGATAATTTTTTAATTGCAGCATGGCAAAAAGTATCCAAGTATTAAATATTTGAAATGTAATGCTTAACACTACACAGAAAATTGACTCCGAACTGACAAACGGTATGCCAATAAAATTACATTATTAATAGAATTTGTCCGTCTTGAGACTAGAGTCTGTTTCACCATTACAATGTCAACATAGTTCCTTTACCTTCTTCTTTGCCTTGCCACCGCTGCTAGACTTGGCAGCTGGCTTAGAGGACTTGGATGACTGCTTTGAATCCTTCTTAGGAGGCTGAAATGAAATAGAGAAGTTAGCGTGGATGTGTCTCTCAATGACATTTTGATGACTCAACTATTCAGATACAAGCAATTAGATTAAATCATCTATCTAAAGGATCCCATATCAAGCTAGAATTGAGCAAAAATTAGATTTTGCACTAGATGTCAAAAAGATCGTCTGAAATTGGGACTGAACACAATAGATTGTTTCAATAAAACTTGATGAACTCCTCATTTCACATGTAAGCTAATTTAGCAACAGTTTTCATGGGAATTTGACATAATTTAGATGCTCAAAGTACTGTACAGCTCGGCCAAAGTATTTCTTTACTTCCTAAAGTTTGCTTGCCTCCAGGAATTCTCTAGTACTATTATTTCTGGTTCTTTGTTACAATTTTAACAATCTACATGTACTTTCCATGAAAACAAAAACCAAAATTTATGTATTTAAAAAGCAGGAACTCCTCGGGGGGGCGGCAGTCAATATATTGCTGTACACATGTGTGATAAAAAAAACATGTTCAAGGGGTGTTTTTCAGTTTTGGACGCTGGCTGCGCGTGCACTCGTTTAAGGGGAAGTTCACCCTGAAGAAAACTTTGTTGTAAAATAGTAAAAAAAATTGAAGGTTTGAGGAAAATCCATTAAAGAATACTAAAGTTATTAGAGTTCAAAGTTTTGGATTTGTGACGTCATAAACGAGCAGCTGCCCCATGTGTTATGTAATATAAATGCATGCATTTCAAATTTTGTATGGTTCCTGATGACTTAATTTTGTTTTCTATTCATGATCAGGTGTGAAATGATTTGTCTATTGATATACAAAAGGTACAGTGAAAACCATTTTAAATTTTTTGAGAAAATTAAATTTTATTGATTTTTTACCATTCGCTATGTATCTGTATCTGTCCGTTGACGTACAATCACCAGCATCTGGTTGTCGCGTACGTTTGGGTTTAGGGGGTCAAGCGCTAAACACAGTTAGTTTTGGTAGTGTGCTTTGGAGACAAGAGTGTTGATGTCCAAACTTTCAAGTTTGAGTTTGAAAACTCCTACGTCTTTAGAATTTCTAACATCCTCAGAGAGAAGGTTCCATTCTGGGATGGTCTTGGGATACAGGGAGTATCGGTAGCAGTCTTTATTTGATCTTATAACATTGTATTTGAGAGTTCCCTTTTGTCTTGTTTGATATCTACAGCTGGTTGGGTTTTGAGATTGAAGGTGGGCTGATATGTTTGAGGGTACAAATCCATGTGTCTCTTTGTACAAGGTTGTCAGTCTAGCCTTACTTCTGCGGACTTTCAATGTGTCCCACTTTAGTTTTTGTAGCATCTTGGTGACACTAGATTCCCTACTGTAATCCTTCAAGGTAAATCTAGCCGCTCTATGTTGAACCCTTTCTAATTTATCCTGGTCTGATTTGTGTTGTGGATCCCAAACTGCTGCGCAGTATTCCAACCTTGGTCGTATTAGAGATTTATATGCAATTTCCTTTGTACGAGTACTGCAAGAGTGCAGATTTCTCTTTAAGAGTCCTAACATCCTATTGGCTTTTGATGAAATTTGGTCAATATGAGTTGACCAACATAGGTCCCTTGATAACTCCACACCGAGATAGGGATGATGTTGCACTTCTTCCAACGTGACATTACCGAGCCTGTAGCTGGTTTGGATTGGTTTTCTCTTATGTGTGATTCTCATTTGATAACATTGCGAGGAACAGGAGGGGTCCGAGGACCGTCCCTTGCGGGACGCCTGATGTTACCTCACACTTTTCTGAGGTTTCACCCTGAACGACTACTTGCTGGTGACGATTTGTTAAGAACGAATCAATCCACTGGAGGGTGTTTTTGCGAACCCCCGTGCCATGAAGTTTTCTGAGCAGGCGTTTGTGTGGCACGGAATCGAAGGCCTTACTAAAGTCCATGATGATTAAATCTACCTGACCTCTATTATCCAGAGCCTTGGCTAGGTCATCTGCAAGAGCTGCTAACTGTGTCTCACATGATCGACCCTTGCGGAATCCATGTTGTACATCCGCAAGTACACCATGCTTGTCGTAGTGAGCCATGATGTGATGATGAATAATATGCTCCAGGATCTTACAAGGTATGGAAGTCAGGGATACTGGTCGATAGTTACTGGCCTCACTCCTGTCACCTTTCTTGTAGAGTGGGGTTACATTCGCTTCTCTCCAGACCGAAGGTACACGTCCAGAGTCCAGGGATTTTTGATAGATCTTCGTTAATACTGGAGCCAATGACGTTGCACACTCCTTTAATATCTTTGCCGGAATGGCATCAGGTCCAGAAGCTTTGTTGGGTTGGATTTTTTTTAAGAGTTTCTCAACCCCCGTCTGCGTAACTATGATGTCAGGCAAATCCGGAATATCAGAATCCTGAATATCTGGAAGATTTGTCAGGTTTTCTTGTGTGAATACTGAGCTAAATTGTTTATTCAAAGCATTTGCTTTATCCTTAGGTAATGTGACCTTGACATTATCTACTGACAATGTAGGAACCCCAAGTATTTCCCTCTTGATTGACTTTATGTAGTTCCAGAAGGGCTTTGTGTTATTGGTTTGAAGTGAGCCACCAATAATGTCCTCCATGTAATCGTTTCTAGCTCTTCTTATCTCTCTGTCTGTGCTCCTCCGTAGGAGTGTAAACTCTTTCCAATCCTCTGCGGAACCGCTCTTCTTAGCTTTCTTGTAAAGCCTCTTTTTTTTGTGTAGGTTTTGCTTAATGGTATGACTGATCCACGGTAACTTCCATCTTGAAGAAGTCATTTTAGAAGGAATGCAACTTGTCATCGCCTCTCCAATCACTTGGTTGAGCTCCCGAACCAGCTCATCGATGTCTTTGTCCCGGACGTACTCCGGAGATAGCTTAGTGTTGAAAGCAGCAAGACGATCGTCTATGCCTGGAAAATTAGCTCTCTTATATAAGTAGATTTTACGTTTAACCGGTCTACTTAACTTAGGCTTCGCCATGATGTTAACGACAACTACATCGTGATCACTTATTCCTGGAATAATTTCTATGTTTGATACAAAAGATGGTGAGTTTGTAAAACATAGGTCAAGAACATTATTGAGCCTAGTTGGTTTGTTGACCATGCTGCTCGCATATGACGTCACAAATCAAATTAAAATTCTAATAACTTTTTAATTATTTGATGAATTTTTCTCAAACCTTCGGCAATATTTTTTATTATTTTTTCTGCTATTTTTACAATAAACATTTTGTCAGGGTGAACTTCCCCAGGCCTTTAAGGGTATCAAAAAACTGATTTTCCAACAAAAAAAGGGGTGGTTTTGAAAGACTGGTCAATCGCTGATGCTGGGTCAAACGTATTTATGGTATTTTTTTCCAAGCTCTTTCCCCAGGTTATATTCTGGCAGCAACTTGCTGAGGGGCCAAAATGTGTAAATATAGCCTCCGAAAAACTTGTTTAGGGGGTTATATTTTGCACACAGCCTGCACAGAGAAAAACTTGTTTAGGGGGTATTTGGAAATAATTTAGTCACGCATGTGTACAGCCATACATTAACCCCCTAAATGCTGCACGATCGAGAGCAGTCTGAAAACAACGAGAAATAAGAAAAAAAGTAAAAATGTTTAAAAACTCCTCAAAACAGACAGCTGCCAGCATATACAGTGCAGTATACTCAGTTGTTGTGCGTCCGGACAGGTTGCGACTGTGACAATGCGAGTCCGGACGATCAATTTTAGAAAAGTCATTTGGAAAAATTTAAAATTAAAATTTTTAATCAAAGCGAAGTTTCATCCGAACTGTGAATGCCCGGGGGGGGGGGGCCACTTCCACTGACGAGTGGATACCAATGCGCGACCATGGGGTCTCGAAAAGCACCCTAATTCTAAAAAAGTATTTTCCATATTCTGAAAATGCACCCCTTAACAAGTATATTGGCGTCTCAAACCCTACCCTTAACAAGTATTGAAAACAAATCGATACTCTTGGCAAGTAATCCCTGAAATGAACCCCTAAACAAGAACAGCGATATTGTCACGTACGGGTGGGTCTGTCAGTCGTCGGTTTTACCTTTACACACGATTTGGTTTTGTACGGCCCCATCTTCCACAACTCACGCAAATCGGACTCTAAACACGTAGCGTTGGGGCAAAAAGGACATCCTTAGACCTTAATGATCCTTTATCAAACATTTTAATTTTGTTTTATCATCCCCGAAAAATTTGACGCTAAACACGTATTTTTCCTAGCGAAATAGATGCCCTTTTTTCATTATTTTGGTGTTTTTGATACCCTTGTCACGTTACGTAACGTGCCCTATCGTGAAAAAGACATCCTTTTTAATTTTACGTTTATTTGGTCGCGCATACATGTAGTATCCACTCATCAATGTAAGTGCCCCCCCTCCCTGGTGTGAATGTGACAATGCGAGTCTGGACTATCAATTAGAAAGTCATCTTTTGGAAAAATTTAAAAGCGAAGTTTCATCAATTTTATTACCAATACCAGTATTTTTTTTATTCAAATGTTAGGAAATATCAGAACAAAACAAAAGATGATTACAAGTACAACTATTTAATTCATATTTTTAGTTCAATACAAAGACAAAATAGAAGGCTTCAAAAATATTACAGCTAGGCCTACAATAGGCCTAGCCTACTGTACATGCAGACAGTGCGATTGTCGTGTAGCCGTCCGAGTACGTCGTACTCGTAGACGGTATGGGCACGCAGCATG
Source organism: Lytechinus variegatus (assembly GCF_018143015.1). Taxonomy (NCBI): domain Eukaryota; kingdom Metazoa; phylum Echinodermata; class Echinoidea; order Temnopleuroida; family Toxopneustidae; genus Lytechinus; species Lytechinus variegatus. The sequence goes on along the minus strand of NC_054747.1, from coordinate 41,426,083 downwards.
CTATGGCAATTGCCAACTACAGTAGTACAGGCCAGCTGCCACAGCCGCGCACGCGTCGCAAAGGAACAAGATACTTGTCGAAAACACATGGTTTGCGTGGTCTTACAACACTTATTACTAAAAATAAACCCTCTTATGCACTGTCATCACTCTATACATTCACTAAGTAAATTATATTTTCGTTAATATTATTCTAGTACTGCATAAATGTCATTTTATTCATTGTGTGTTCGTACCATTTTCGCAAGGAACAAGTGTGCAGATAAAAGAGGGCGACTGTGATGGGATCAGTCAGTAACTTATTTTTTTCTTTCTTTTTTTATTCCTATGTTTTTTATTTTCTCCAAAATTTCATACTTAAAAATATAAAATAATCAAAAATGATATTTATTACTTTTAAAACTACATTCCAAAAATTGTAAAAAAAATTTACAGATAAATAATATATGCAATTAACCACGGTTGAATAGTCTTGATAATATCAGACGCCTTTGAGCTTTACAGACGCGACGTGAATGATCGACATGCATGCAGCTAGCCATCCGCACTAGGCCGCGTTGCACAGTATAGTGAGTGATTGTATTACCAACCGGCCTTGTATTACCGAACGCGTGCATCATATGCGTCAGAAAATAATCAAATACGCTCAAACCTTTGCAACTTCTTTCCAAAGGGAACTTAAATATAAAAATGATGAAAAATTATCAAAAACACAATTTCGAAGTCTTTATATCCTCAAAACAATAAAATATGGTCAAAATAGCTCATCAGTGACTTTGTTGTTTTCCTTACTGCGGCAGCCCGAACACGTACTGTCTGAAGACGTGTCGGGGTCCCCGGGGCAATTGTTTTCCCAACTTTTCCCATAGAAAACACACGTTCGGTAATACGATACCCTTTCAAGTGACAAAAATATTTCACTTGCGAAGAGGGGTCCGATTGGAAGCTGATGTCGTAAAAATGAAAAACAATTTCGGCAAAATTTCTGCATATTTATATTTTGTAGGTATTTGTGTATTTATGGTGAAAGTTTGGTGAATTTTATTGGAATAATGTGTTTGATATGATCAAATTCATGAAAAGTGTTCGGTAATACGATCCACTACCATACCAGGCCAGGCGCTAGCCGGACCATATACCGGCCCGAAGCTCCGGCGATCGAGGCGGCGACCGTCATCAGGCTTGCCCGCTAGCATAGCACTAGAGCTAGAGTAGACTACATTGTAGAAGGGAACAAACCCTGAAGACGGATTGATTCCTTGTTCAGCTTGAGCTCCCAAGCCAGGGCTGAGGACCTGATCAGCAGGCGACGAATGATGAAAGGTACCGTATCTAACGTTAATTTCTAACATTTGACGATACCGTACCGGTAACACGCTGGTCGCTGTCTAACTCTAAGTTGATTGATTTACGCCATGAGAAGTGTGACTGACACCCAGACTGACAGAATTGCGTGTGCCAGTGGCCCACGCAATTCTGTCGCACAAGTACTGAAGTAGTGAATGAGGGTTATCAAGATTTCATGATTTTTATGATCTTCACAGCCAAGTCCTTTGGGATGGCATCATTAGTGAGGCCTTCCAGATAGAGCAGGGAGTGAGACAAGGAGGAGTCCTATCTCCACTCCTCTACTCGGTATTCATCGACGACCTGATGAAAGTCCTCCGGGAAAAGAACTTAGGATGCAAACTTCTGGATAGGTACTCCGGCCTCCTTGTCCTAGCAGATGACGTCGCACTGATCAGCTCATCACCAAGTGAATTACAAGAGATGTTGAATGTTACCAACAGCTATTCCCAAAGATGGAGGTACAAGATCAACCCTAATAAAAGCTGTGTAGTACCTTTCAACAATAAGGGTAAACATGCAATTCAGCTCCCGTCATGGAATCTTGGAAATGACACAGTACCAACATCTTCCCGTCATCCACATCTTGGCATCATAAAATCAAGTGACAAGAGAGACCCAACAGAAAAGATCATCTCGAAAGGCTTACACACTTTCTATGCACTTACAGGAAGTGGAGCATACACAGGAGGCCTTCTACCACAACACTGTGCATCCCTGTGGAAGGTTTATTGCATCCCTCGTATGCTCTATGGAGCAGCTGTAGTACACCTCACGAAAGGAATGGAGAAAAGACTTGATCAGTAGAGGCGCACGGCCAATATTGGAGACTGTCTCCAATGTGGGAGATTATCTCCAATATCAGAGACTTTTGTAAAGAATTTGGGTATCCAATTTCAGAGACAGTCTCCAGTTTTGGAGACTAATTTCCTTTGTTTACATTTGCGGCAAGAGGATTACCTTGGCGGCAAATAAAAATGTGATAAGCAGATTCCTCATGAAAAATTACCCCTTTTCACCGTCTACTTTAAAAATTCACCGTCTACTTTTGTTTTGATAAGGATTTTTGTTGTCAATCACACACAAAACAAATGGGCTTCTGACCTCGGTGAGACAAAATTTTGGGTGGAAAAAATCATGCTTTTGTTGGTGTTGTTTCTTTTGTCCTTTTGCAAAGGAAGTCTCCAATGTGGGAGATTGTCTCCCCTATTGGAGAGAGTCTCCCATATCGGCCGTGCGCCTCTACTGTTGATCAGGCACAACATCAGCTGTTCAAGCAAATCCTTGGTCTGCCTAGAACAGCAGCAGATGAGGTTGTCTTCCTTCTCACTGGGCTCCTTCCTCTTCGTTCTCAAGTTGACCTTGAGAAGCTCCTCCTGATTGGACAAGCACTGGACCTCCCCCACACTAGATTTGAGTAGGTTCTATAGGACTCTTCTACATGCTGTAGCCAAGACTACTCCCACTATCAAGTCCTGGCAGCTCATCTTAGACAAGTATAATCTCCCTGACCTTCACTCTCTTCTGCTCAAACCCATCTCCTACATCACTTGGAAGAAGATCTCAAATAGGGCAGTTACAAACAAGGTTAAAGATGAGGTACTGGCTGCAATTGAGTCAAAATCTACTCTTTCGTTGTGGAGGAACATAGATCTACCAGCGGCAAACACACTATACCCCAGCTCCAGTAGCTCCCAGTTCCTAAGACGGGCTGTTGTCATCAGGTCACAGTTAGTGAGTCAGACGTACCCAACTCAGTGCAGGCTCGTCTTGATAAAGAAGGCTACTTCTCCAACTTGTCGCCTATGTCATCAAGGTGATGAAGACACCATCCACTTCATAGCTAGATGCCATATGTTTGACACTCAGCGTGATGAACTTCAAGAAGAAGTCAGAAATTTAGGCCTTCCTGCATCGATCTGCTCCTTATTTTCCCAAGACTGCTGTGAAGACTATGCTAAATCCATTCTATTACCTGTCCATCCAAAACTATCTTCTTCCATGCATGACAAGCTGACCACTAAACTCTTACTCTTCCTGCACAAAATCCACATCTCTCGTACCTCCTTTCTCTCTTCTCTCTCTTGAATGTGTATTAAATTGTACTGTATCACCGATACTACTCTGTGGAAGTGCTTTGTGCCCTTATAATCATTTATGCAACAATACAGCAACCAGCTGTAGATCTCCGGGATCAGCGGAGGAAGAAGAAGAAGAAGATAGGCTTAGTTAGTAATGAGAATGGCACAGGAGCCAAACTGTGGAGAATTTTGTTTGCAAGATGTTTGTCAGAGTGCCATATTTGGAAATAGAGCTCGCAGCTCAGCCTCAAGTTCAAGTCAAATGATGATGGTCGCCGTAAAGACTAGGCCCCTAGAAAAGTAAAAAAAAAAAAAGACGAGTCTGCGCACCAGAAACAATTTTTAAAATTTGAGTGAAGATTCATTAAATTAACATGAATTTCTAATTTTCTTTCACAAAATCTTTCAGATAATATTAAATGTTCCTTATTATTATGAGTAAGTGTACCACATATCTCGTAAAAATTTTAAAGAAATAATATTTATACTTTTTATAGCCTAGCCTAGGATTTTCTTTGAAAAAACCTTAGGAGGTCATTTTCAGATTGAAAAAAAAATGGTAGCACTACCCCATGTCTTCGCACCCATTCACCGGTCACCTTACACATGATTCAGGGATTTCGATTAGTGCATGTTTAGGCCATCACATGAAATGCCCAAAATTCATTATTTTCCCACCATTTTGAGTCAGATTTTTAGAATTAATATCTATCAACAGGGACTGTGCAGACTTAGCCTAGGGGAACTTGCCATACATGTTGAATGAAGCTGAACTTCTGTTTTGAAGTGAAAATGAAATTCAATTGTGACTGAAGTGTGTCTGAGTGTGGAAATCGGACAATAATAATCAGATCGAGCTGAGCTGTGGCTGTGCTGTGTTGATTCTTTTGGTGGCTATGCACAGTCAAGTGTGCAGTTGTTTTCATTCAGTCTAAACTTTGTTTAGGCCTTGTCTAGTATATAAGGAATTCATTATTGCCTGAAAAATACCTGAGGCTGGGCTGTGTCTTGGATCGAAATCCATGCTCAGTTTATTAGAATTTAGCTTATTTTATTTTTGCTAATTTTTCTGCAATTATACAATTTTTTAAAAATAAAAGTAACAAAGTTAAGAATCTTGACTTAAGATAAAATAATACCATTACCAGTTGTTGTAACGACTAGCCAGGAGGCTCCTAGAGAGTAAAAATCATTTACTAATGTGTGCTTACTCTCCACAGAGCCAGGAATTGTGTCCCATTCATGTGCGTGAACCGCGAAAAAAAATTAAACTTTCGCTCCCAAGATTTCTACTTCTAAAAGATCCAGCCCTAAATCATGAAAATGGGATACAACTTCATTTTTGACATTTCTACGATATCGATTTCATTTTTAAACAAGAATTCATTAAAAAAAGAAATAATAATATTATGAAAAGACGGGGAAAACTTGCGTGATGTTTATGTCGCCATCTTGTTTCTTTTTGTTCTCTGCCAATGTTACCCTACAAATTTCAACCAAGTTAATGTTTTTGAAATGCCATCATAATTTAAATTAAATAGATCTAGTCATGACACTTTTAGGGTAATGAAGTGACCCTGATCAATTCAGGTGGTTGTAGGGGCACATCCAGCCCATGCCCTCCTTTTTGAAAGGCGCAAAAAATATTTTCTATTATGCATAGTCATATGCAGGGGTTTCTTTTTTTTTTGCTCATTAAATTTTTCCTGTACAAAAATGGCGTGCCCCTCCCCACTTTCATAATCCTGGATCTGTCCCTGGATAAGTTTCAGGTCACGATCAAGGTAGGTCATTTGAGGTCATCAAACTTTATAGTATTTTAATATCAAATGAATTTTCAGGAGTGAAAAATTGTTCTTTGCTAAGTACATGTAGTTTTCAAAGTCGGCAACTCGGCTCTACCAAGTTCTGTATTGAATCACATAATTCAGTTGAGACTGCGAGAGACGTTGAAATTTAGAGTCACTTTTCCAAAAGATACATTACAACCCAAAGAGTGTACAATCACATAGGGCACAAAATACTTGACACCAGTGAAAAGCACATTGGGGTAAATGAACGCAGCATCCAAGGCCATCATATCGGATTCATTTAATCCTTGGGTGTCAGTTCAGTGTGATTAAAGAGATTTACCATTTTCTTTTTGTTTCTTTCATTGATGCAGGATGAAGTAAAGACAATCATCATGGCTGGTACTAGATATTTGGCTTCACCTGTCCTTCTGAAACAGATTCTGTTCTGTGGAGAGCTGCGGAGACATGTCCTCTTTCCATTGAAGTCAAGACAGCAAGGAACTATTTTATCAAGTCACATCCATCATTCTACAATGGGAAGACTATGCTCTGGTGGCACTTCTACTGAGGTAATAGGAAACCTGTTCCTGTCAAGAAAGAGGAGGGTGTGTTCCCCTGATGTAGGGGTGAGTTATCCATTTCCATTAAATCTTCAAACTTCTGTATTTTGCAAAGTTTGGAATACAAAGTGTGAACTCCACGATGCAGCCCCTTTTTCTTCAGATATCATTAGCACCAGTCTAAGTAGCACTGATGTCAAGTCCAAAGTAATTACTCTCATAGAAACTGAAGATGATTTGGACATCTTTATGAGCCAAGTCACATCAGAATTGAATTTATCAGAAACTTCAACAACATCTATGCAGATTCTCAGACCCCTGGTTCAAAAGCTTGTCAGTATGGATTGTGATTGCAGAGGCATATCTGCAATGCTAGTAGCTAATCCTGGGATATTATCTGTACAGATGGATAGACTTCTTGGCAACATTGATTATCTTCATGTGCTTGGATTGAACTACAGACAATTATTGAAGACCCTTGATAGAAACGCAAGGTTGGGGAAGGCATCGCTTCAGAATCTTCAGAGCAGAGTCAAACAGCTCAGGAAGCTTGGGTTTGTGGAAGGGCAACTACAGAGGTTGATTGCTGATTGGCCACACGTACTGACCATGGGTAGTGTCCAGTTGAATGCTGTGGTCAAGTTACTGATGGAGAAGTGCAGATTCCCCAGGGCGGAAGTCTTGACCATATTATCAGACAGTCCAGCAGTCTTGAAAGAAGACCTACAGAGTATTGGTAAGATTTGTTAAGTCAATGTATTTCTTGCTGATGTGGTTTACAGTACACCATGTGGAGTGTTATAGAAACAGTGGATAGAAGAAGTGGATAGGCGAGAAAGTGGAGATTTGAGAATAGAGTATTCTTTCTTGAAAATAGTCCTGAAAAGGACTGTAAACCAGAAGGAATGTTGAGTGAGAACAGCTTGAGTAGTAGAGCTGATGAGGAGATGCTGGCTTGAGTCGGAGAGTAGAGATGATGAGTAGTAGAGAGACTCGACGTTTCGGACAGGTTGACTGTCCGTCTTCAGGACAGTCACTACTCATCATCTCTACTCGCCGACTCAAGCCAGCATCTCATCAGCTCTACTACTCAAGCTGTTCTCACTCAACATTCCGTCTGGTTTACAGTCCTTTTCAGGACTATTTTCAAGAAAGAATACTCTATTCTCAAATCTCGACTTTCTCGCCTATCCACTTCTTCTCTTCTTCTATCCACTGTTTCTATAACACTCCACATGGTGTACCGTAAACCACATCAGCAATTGTACATGCCACCATGCAAACCTTCAAACAACAATGTATTTCTGTTACCCTACTCCAGTAGTGGTTCTTACCAGATTAATACCATGTCACAGGCCTCGTTGTTGGTATATGATAGTAAAACCATCCAAAGTATTGCATCCAACACCTCTCCCTTCCCCCTCTCCATTGTATTTCCTTCCCTCATGTAGCTTCTTCCTGATTATCAATCAACACAGGGCTCGACACCAGCGGTGGTCCAAGGGTCCCAGACCGGTAAAAATCGCTGTCGGGCCAGTAGATTTTCAGAAATAGGAAGATTTACTGGTCCGACATGACCAGTCAAAAATATCATTGTCGGGCCAGTAATTTTTCAAAAAATAGCAAGATTTAAGGGTCTGACATGACCAGTGATAAAAACCATTGTTGGGCCAATAACTTTTCCAGAAATGGTCAAATTCACTGCAAACCATTCCCTACGTTAAATTCTGCCATTCACACACAGAATACACACAGAATGAATCACACGCGTTACTATAGCATACAGTGCACATTTAGCCAGCCACACAACCCACATGGTAAATTCTCTACTCACTGCGCGAACGAAGCTTGGCTAAACTCTGGCAGAAATCTCTCAAAGAACTGTCTAAATTCACAGTTCATACTCATGGAAGGCTCTTATAAATATAATGTCCATATTTCCTAAAAATTGGAGTAACTCTGTCATTTGTAAGCAGTAAAAGGAGAAATTTTCACTTCTGTTTTGGTTCAAACAGATCGGGTTTCGGGTGATATTGTCTGAATACATAATAGCCCCACATATGCATTTATGTGTGTGTTCTGTGTTGATACACTTGGTTTCTGACTTTCTTTCGTAGCTATTTTAATTGAGCCAAAAAGAAATTGTTATTTTATGACTTTTAGCTTTCTTCCTCTGTTTTCTTCCTATCTTTCTTTCCTTCTTTCTTTTCAATCTTTGTTTCTTTCATTTTTTTCTTTTTACTGTCTGTCTTTTTTAATTTCCCTTTTTTTCTTTAATTCGTTCTTTCATTCTTTCTATCCTTTTAAAAAATGTTTTTCTCTATTTCTTTTTCTCTCTCTCTTTTTCTTTCTTTCTTTCTTTCTTTCTTTCTTTCTTTCTTTCTTTCTTTCTTTCTTTCTTTCTTTCTTTCTTTCTTTCTTTCTTTCTTTCTTTCTTTCTTTCTTTCTTTCTTTCTTTCTTTCTTTCTTTCTTTCTTTCTTTCTTTCTTCCTTCCTTCCTTCCTTCCTTCCTTCCTTTCTTTTTTTGATATTTTCTTTCTTTAATTCCTGAGGCCATCCATCCTATATTCATCTCTTCTTCCTTTCTTTCCTTAATCTTTTTACCCTTTTCTTTCCTTCATTCCTTCCTCTCTTTCTTTTGTTCTTCTTTCCATCCCTTTTTTTACCCTTCCTTTTTTTATTGCATCTTCTTTCTTTCCTTTACTGCTTTCTGGATTTGTTTTTTCTTTCTGTATTGCTTGCTTCATTTCTTTTCTTCATTTCTTTTTTCTTTTCTTTCTTTATTTATTTATTTTTGTTCCTTCTTTATTCCTTCCTTCCTTTCCTTCTTTAGTTCTTTCTCTTTTTTCATTCCTTCACATCTCTCCTTTCTTTACCTTTTCTTTTTTCCTCCTTCCTTCCTGTTATTCTTTTTTTCTTTGTTTCTGTCTTGCTTTCTTTTTGTCAGTCATTCCTTCATTTTATTATTTTTTTTGGGGGGGCCTGGGAATGAAAGGCTAGAAAAATAAACTTGCGCCTTTTTTTTAATGTTTTCTTTATTTTGGGGGACCAGTAGATTTTAGGTTCGGACCAGTAAAAATTTGAAAAACTGGGTATCTACTGGTCCGACAAGAATAGGTTGGACCAGTAGGAAAAAATGGGTTAGTGTGGAGCCCTGCCAAACTTATTAAAAAATCAGTCCTTGTTCCTTGATTCCTGTTTTCTCATCAAAAATATTATAGCATAGGATATGTGTATGGTAGAAAAGGTAACAATCCTCTTTTTGAAAAGAAGGTTGGTCAATTATACAGTAACTGACACTGACTCTAAACTGACTTAGGGTATGTCATTGGAAGTAACATAAAAGCTTTCGACAGTCTGGGTCAGCTTTGGCATTGTAACTAGCATTAGAGCTTTGGACAGTCTGGGTCAGCTTTGGCATTGTAACTAGCATTAGAGCTTTGGACAGTCTGGGTCAGCTTTGGCATTGTAACTAGCATTAGAGCTTTGGACAGTCTGGATCAACTTTGGCATTGTAACTAGCATTAGAGCTTTGGATGGTCTCGGTCAGCTTTGGCATTGTAACTAGCATTAGAGCTTTGGACAGTCTGGGTCAGCTTTGGCATTGTAACTAGCATTAGAGCTTTGGACAGTCTGGGTCAGCTTTGGCATTGTAACTAGCATTAGAGCTTTGGACAGTCTGGGTCAGCTTTGGCATTGTAACTAGCATTAGAGCTTTGGACAGTCTGGGTCAGCTTTGGCATTGTAACTAGCATTAGAGCTTTGGACAGTCTGGGTCAGCTTTGGCATTGTAACTAGCAGAGCTTTGGACGGTCTGGGTCAGCTTTGGCATTGTAACTAGCATTAGAGCTTTGGACAGTCTGGGTCAGCTTTGGCATTGTAACTAGCATTAGAGCTTTGGACAGTCTGGGTCAGCTTTGGCATTGTAACTAGCATTAGAGCTTTGGACGGTCTGGGTCAGCTTTGGCATTGTAACTAGCATTAGAGCTTTGGACAGTCTGGGTCAGCTTTGGCATTGTAACTAGCATTAGAGCTTTGGACAGTCTGGGTCAGCTTTGGCATTGTAACTAGCATTAGAGCTTTGGACAGTCTGGGTCAGCTTTGGCATTGTAACTAGCATTAGAGAGCAAAACATTCTTTTGATAAACCTGCACAATTACCGTTTACATACATTTTTTTCTTACAGAACTTGGTTTCCAGTATTGCTACTTCAGGATGGGTATCCAGAACAACTCCGAGATGACCCAAGCCAAGATCTTTAAGTACTCCCTTGATCACCTACGCTGCAGACACCTTCTCCTTGAGAGACTAGGTCTGTATGCTCCACCCAATAATAGAGGGCACTTTGCAACAAAGAACCCAAGCTTGTCAAGGATCATTGATAGCTCTGATGGAAGGTTTACAGAGAAGGTTGCCAAGATCACTATGGAAGAATATGAAGCGTTCAGCAAGATTCTCCTTGAGGAAATCAAGGTTGAACAGTTCAACAAAGATCATCTTGGTGGAGGAAATCTTGATGAGTTCACAGATGAAGACAGCCATTATGATGATAGTGAGGATAGTATTGACTCTGATAGTGAGTTTTGGGATACAGATGATACTGTCTCTCAAACGCAACCATTTGACTTTGACAAAGTTGATTACAGAAAGAAAAGGTGATGGGTTTTATCATTTGAACTTTCCTGAATCTGCACCAGGTATAATCATGGAGCAAAAAATTAACCATTAATGCGGCAACCTGACACAACTGAGTAAAGTTTTTTCAAAAACTTCCCTTTGACAGTTTATTTAGTAAATTTCCTTTCCTTTGTTAAAGGGAACCAAAATATAGGGAGAAAATATCTCTTATCAGAAAGAATAAAATGAGAGAATAAATCTGAAACTTGTTTTATCAAAATTGGTTCTAAAATAAGTGAGTTATGGAAGTTTGAAAACTTGTTTCTATGGGGATCCTCAAATTGGCAAACGTGCTTCAAAATGGCCGATTTTGTGGACAAATCTCCATTTGTTTCGTACACAAATTTTCAGATTTTCATCATTATCTTTGAAATTGCATCTTGCCTCCATCTGAGCATAAGATATGTCATGGGAAAATATAATTCACATCATATATTATAGAATAAAGGGGAAAATCTGATAATTTGTGTACAAAACAAATGGAGAGTTGTCCAAAAAAAGCAATTTCGAAGCACGTTTGCCGATTTGAAGATCCACATAGAACTTTTTAAAAGTCTATGACTTCCTTATATCATAACCGAATTTGATAAAACTTATGTTATATTGTACCTCTCATTTTACTCTTTCCAATAAGATTGCTTCTCTTGAGTTTTGGTTTCCTTTAATTGATAATCAAAACAAGATTTGCCCCAAAGTGTCTTTAGTCTTGTCACCCAAGCAATTTCTTTTAGAAGGTGACACCAAGGTATTCATAGTTCCTTGGTGACACCAAGGTATTCATAGTTCCTTGGTGACACCAAGGTATTCATAGTTCCTTGGTGACACCAAGGTATTCATAATTCCTGAAAATTCAGTTTTAATCAAAGCAGCATAAAACTGTAAACAACTATTTACAATTGGAGGTGAAATTTATGATATTTTGAAGTTTCTTTTTCTTTCACAAAATAGTGATATGCACAACATAGTTGATGTGCATAGAGAGTGGATGATTCATGTATGATCATTCAGTATTTATATTGTATTTATATGAAATATTCGTTGACAGATATGGCACATGATTTAGACAATTATGACATTTGCGCTTGATCAAAGTTAAACCATACGATACATTATTAAAGTCATGTATTTGAAATGTTTCATGTCATTAGTTCCCTCATTCGCATTTCAGCCCCTCTTGTGCATATAGCTGTGAAATTAAGTGATACTTTACGTCATTACTTTGTAAAATGACATTCAAATTTGATGAAGTGTTGAACATGAACTGCAAAATGCATGTTATTTTACTTTATTCAAATTAACTTCGTTGGAGTGGGTTTTACTTACATTAAGGTAGCATAAATACATGGTTGTGGTACACCAATAGCCTTCCTGTATACTTGGGTTAAAATCAACTGTCACATCTCTTTACTCTTTTATCGCTTGTTATAACTGAGACCAAAAAGTCTACCACTGAGGATGTTTCTATAGAACTTGTTGCCAAAGAAGAATAAATGGATTACCTTTTTTCTCTCCCATGATGTGTGAAAAGCTTCTAAAGCTACACACAACTCATGCATTAATTTCTTTAGTAAAATGCTCAATATTTGAGATTGTGACTGTGCTGACAAATCATTTCTTTTCATATTTTCTAAATAGGCTACGCTGCAGAGAAAATTTGTACTAGTAATTGTTTGCAATTAGGGAGTTATATTCATGAGTTTCATATTTTCCAATGATAATATGAACATAATTCAGAACAGAGAAGCACAGGAAATAAAATTTCTTAGCATGAGAAGTGAAGTGGGTAGCAGTAGGACACCCTCCATATGCAGTGCCCAGCAAAATCAAGAGGATTTAGGAAAAGATGACATGATATTTGCTTTTTATTGTGTGTATTGCCATTTAAAAGATCTTTTCAGTATATACCACTAATCAAATTAGAAAATCTGTCCAAACATTCAAATTGTTAAAGATTTTATTGTTAGCAAAAATAAATAATGTATTTGTGCTGCCTTGATCACTCATACTTTGTTTCATTATCATGGAGGTAAAATAAACTGACTGTGCTCTTTTTAAGAAACCCATTTATGCTCAGCTTCTCTGGGTATATTTTCATTGTTATCATATTTTGGGGGCATAAGCTCCACAACTATCATTGTTATCTTCATTTTCGTTTGTGATAATCATTATCATTGCAAGACATTCATCTTTTCTTTGAGATCTAAACTCTCTTTTTAAACCCACTTGTGACATTTTACTCTCAACTCAGAATTCTCCTGTAAGAAAATTCTTAGACATGCCTTCAGTTGTGGTAATGATCTCCTATTGAGTTTTACCAGGATTCAATGAAATTGTCACCCAAGTGTTTTATATTAATATAAAAAAAATGTCAATTGGACTTGGTTCTGTTAGAAAATGTGTAATTGCTTGCAGATTGGGAAGATAAGCAATTAAGCATGCTATTCCAACCATTTTTTTTTCCACTAGCTCTCCCACATATGAATATCTGTGTCGGATTTCTTTAGTGTGACCATTTCTCTGCTTTATTGATTTCTTTCACAAGGTTAGGCTTATTTATATACCAGATCTAGATCTACAATTATACGGTGACAATTAATCTCTGTTTGAAATGATGTTGAAATCATTATGTGCTACAAGTTCATGAATTTAGCTTTAGTTACCCCAGAAAAATGTTGATTTGAATAAACAAAGAAAAATCAAAATAGCATAATGCTGAAAATTTCATCAAAATCAGATGTAAAATAAGAAAGTTATGGCATTTCATAGTTTCACTTATTTTTCACAAAACAGTGATATGCACAAGTCAGTGACATGCAAACGCGTCAGTCGATGATGTCCATTACCCACTATTTCTTTTTTTGTTTGTTTAAATTGTACAATATTTCATTTTTTTTTACAAATTTAACAATAAGGACTAACTTGACTGAACCACATATTTAATAGACAATGCTAATTCTACATGTTCAAGGAAGAATTAATTTTTGTTTCACTTGACAATGAGGAGAAAAGTAGAACATTTCATATAACAAAATGCAAAAAGAGAGTGGATGACATCATCAGTCTCCTCATTTGCATAATGACCAGGATGTGCATATAACAGTTTTGTGAAATTAAGCGAAACTTTAAAATGTCCTTTCTTATTTTACATCAAATTTTGATAAAATTTTCAGTGTTATGCTTGTTGGATTTTTCTCTTTTTAATCAACTCAACTTTTTGTTGGGGTGGACTTGTCCTGTAAGTATCAAGTGTTTCTCATATATTACTTGTATGTTTAATGTTTCTACCTTGACTTTCAATGTGCTTTGAGCATTTTCAGAGTTTACTTGGTAATTATAAAGCAAATGAATTATTATTATAAGAAATCCCCCTTTATTGAAATTTCACCAGTTTCTCAAAGAACAACGTTCTTGTGTTATATGTTAAGTCTGAATAAAAATTGAAATAGATTTGAATTTGTACAATCTTGTGCTATTATTTGTTTGCAAAGATCAAAGGTCAAAATCTAAATGAAACCATTATAAAATTTTCTTGCTACTGTAGAAAGGAAGCTTAGAAGATGTTGTGAAGAGAAAGATGGGGAAGATTTAGTTTGTGTTTTCTGTTTCAATATTGGATGATTTTCAGGGGTAACACTTTACCCAACTTTATCCACCAAAATGTGTAAATGTTTTTTTTATGCTTTTTTAATGGCTTATGATAGACTATAGCAGTTGACTATATGAGCAGGTAATACTATCATCTTCCTCTCCTGTTTGCTTATTAAAGGGAAAGTTCACCCTAAAGAAAAGTTTGTTGTAAAAATAACAGAAAAAAATATATTATATATTTGCCAAGGTTTGAGGAAAATCTGTTTGAAATTAAGATAGGCAGGCAGCATATGTCATGATATACCGGCTACTTCGACAAATTGGCTAAGTCTGATTTTTCACTTTTATGTGATTGGTGACATCACAAGGATCAACTTTCAACTTGGTGACAAATTTCTAATGGTCATCTTGACCATGTGAGGGGTCAAAATGGGGTCAGTTTTTTGAATTGCCCCGATTGTGTCGAGTTATACATCAAATTGTTTGTCTGGTTATACTGAACAAAAAAGTGTACACAATCATATACTCTTGACCTCCCGTAAAAAAGTTATGACCGGAAATAGCAAAAGGTCAACGAACTTTCGTTACATTGTATATATGGCAAATTACACTGAAGGTGTTAAGAAAGCTATTTTCCGGGGGGTTCTTACTTTTCTTTTTCATGTTTGTACTTTTTTATTTTCGATTTTAATAAGTTCACCTTCAGAGGTCCTTATCCAGAAGATATTAGGGTCAAGACAAGGTCAGGGAAAGGTCAAAGGGTCAACATGTAGCTGAAATACCCTAAAAGCGACTAGAATCGTAGAAGTCTCATTTTTTAAGGGTTGTTTATTTTGAAAAGTCTGTATCTATAACATTAAATAAATTAAGATGCTTATTTAGGAACAAAATAGATTAACAGAGATAGACGTCAAATGCGTTTAGTGTGGTATCATGGTATTGCAAGAATACATTGAAACAACTTGACAAACCCTTGTGCCCTTATCATCTTCATGATGTAATAAGTGCAACCAGCTCTTTCCGAGTGTCTTTTTTTAAGGAAATCAATTTTAAGTTCAATTCATTTTCAATTTACTAGTCATTGATATGTAAAGAAACATTTCCTTCATTGCTTTGTCAGAATATTTCAATCAACAGAAATTATTGTATTGTAGTAGGGTATATTAAAGTGTAATACTATGTTAACAGAATAAACATTGATTGACCAGTGCCCCAGCTCCTAAGAAAGATGCATAACATTTCATTTGGATTAACTTAGGATTGCGGATTGGGCTCCAATTGCTCCTTAATTCAAAATGTGTGACGGTTATATTATTTCTGACAAAGAGGCAACATCATGCAGGCATGCGTATTGTAGAAGTGTATGTCAATTATGCTGATGTGATATATTCTGACCATTACTCGATCTCTGGAGCCAAGAAGGACTACACAATTCTGGTGTTGTGCTGTTCTGAGCTAATCATCGGGGCCGCTTTTGCATATTGTAAAGAGAAATTTATAGATTTCGTGCATACTTTTGGTCAATTATTATGTATCTTTCAGTAAAAAAAAATATGCAATTTTCTTTTACAAATTCTGGGGACCGCTGCAACCTCCGCCCGCTGCGGCATGGCCGTGGTTTACTTCAATGAAATTTGATGTGATTATTCTTTCTGGCAACATCCAGGTAGTTCACAAAGTAGGAGAAAAAAAAACGACAAAAGAACATATACCCCAGTACATGACAATATTTTCTGTTGATTGAAATATTCTGTACAAACAAATGGATGAAATGTTTCTTTACATATCAAAGATCGGTAAATTGGAAATGAAAAGAACTTGAATTGAGTTCCTAAATCAAGCAACTCGGAAAGAGCTGGTTGCACTTATAACGTCATGAAGATGATTTGATTTTTATAGGATTTGTCAAGTCGTTTCAAGGTATTCCTGCAATAAAACATGATACCACACTCAAACTATTCGAAGTCTATCACTGTTTATCTATTTTGTTCCTAAATGATCACATTCTACCCCCTTTTATCTAATGGATAATGTCTTCTTAGAGACTTTTCAAAATGAAGAACCTACTTCTAAATTCAAACCGCTTTTATAGTGTATTTTGGCTACCAATGAAAGTTTGTTGACCTCTTGACCTTTCCCTGACCTTGTCTTGACCCTTAATATCTTCTGGATAACGACTTCTGAAGATGAACTTATTAAAATGAAAAATAAAAAAGTACACACATGCAAAACAGAAAAAACGAAAATATTAGCTTTTTATCACCTTCAGTGTAATTTGCCATAAAAATATACAATGTAACGAAAGTTCGTTGACCTCTTGACATTTCCGGGCATAACTTTTTAATGGGAGGTCAAGAGTATATAGTTGTGTACACTTTTTTGTTCAGTATAGCCAGACAAACAATTTGATATATGACTCAACACAATCGGGGCAATTCCAAAAATTGACCCAATTTTGACCCCTCACATGGTCAAGATGACCATTAGAAATTTGTCACCAAGTTGGAAGTTGTTCCTTATGATGTCACCAATCACATAAAAGTGAAAAATCAGACTTAGCCAATTTTTCGAAGTAGATGACATATGCTGCCTGACTAAAAAATTTATTAGAATTTTAAGTTTTGGGTAAGTCAGAATCGAGCAGCTGTCCCATACATTATGTGATGAAATACAAAATGCATGAATTTCACTTTAACGGTCCCGATGACTTTTTTTTCATGATCAGGTGTGAAATGATTTGTCAGTTGATGTACAAAAGGTACAGTAAAAACAATTTTTAGTTTTCTTTAAAAATTACATTTCATTGATTTTTTCTAACATTAGCTACCGGTATGTAGGAATGCCACTCACATATGACGTCACAAATGAAATGATTAAATTCTAATAACTTTTAATTCTACTGGAGATGGATTTTTTCTCGAACCTTTGGCAATATTTGGCAATATTATTTTTCTGCTATTTCTTAAATAATAGACAGAATACACTATCATGGTGAAGATGAAGGCATCCATTAATATACAGCTTTTCATTGCAGACATGATAAACAAGCTCTTCTGCTCACCATACGTGCATGATCATTATAAATCGTTATAAAATATTGTTATAAAATCATTTCCTTTGTGACTTGGAATGAATGATGCTCTGTTAATGTTAGATGGGCATTGGCTAGTCCCAGTTATATACCCCTCAGTCAAAATCCTACATGTATATGTGACCTACCACCCCAAACCACCAATAAGTCGCCAGGGAAGGTTTTCTGTCAATATCCAAAATAGTTCTTTAGACTCCAAAATCCAAAAATTGAAAAATATACCTGAAAGAACAATTCTTCTTCATACTGTTAAAATTTGAACTCGTGAAGTCGAAGAAAAGAAAAGATACAAGAGTTTCTTGGACACTACTTTTTTGGACTGCTTGGAAGTTTCACCGAGATTGCACAGTATGCATTCTCATGCTTGAGTGAACCTCAAACTTCAAACCTTGTTCTCATTTTTCAAGCTCGTGTTGAATTTCCTCTGCATTCAATCAAGTGCTTGAAATGGTTATTGTTGGTCAATTTTAACATCATATATCATTTTAAAGCTCAGAAAATGAATTTTCAAGCTCAATAAAAATCTCAATATTGGTCGACTTATTGTTGGTTTAGGGGTGGCAATTCACATATTGTATACACATTCTGAGTTGTATATTGTCCCATGGCATTTTCTTAAGTGGCAATTGATTTGACAGAGAATCTGCAGTTTAAGCCAGATGTAAATATAACCTGAACTAAATAAACCCTCATCATCTTCACATTATTCTAAACCATACACTCTACAACATCCTAACACTTAATACCCTATGCCATCTGAGATATTAATCATATCTAGGCTGGGGTATTAAGGGAGTTCATGTGGCTGGGGGGAACTCCCCCCTTGAGATCTCAGCCATCGACCGAGTGATCGCACTGAAAATTTGCACGCAAGTTGTCTGGGACATAATCTGCAAATCTGTAAAGTAATTTTTTTCATGCGAATTGCTATTAAGTGGTATGCTAATTTATGCATAATTAGTATACAAAATCATACTTTTTCCTTTAACTCCCTAAATAAAGCTGTAAATATTCAAATTTTTGGTATAGAAACTCTTTGTGGTGTTCTAAGCAAGCCTACGTGAAAAAGATTGCAATATAATAATTTATATATATATATAACATTTATATAGCGCTTATCACAAAGAATGTCTCTAACTAGCGCTTAAGGAAAATAAATAGGAAGACAAGAAATTTCAGCTAAAATTAAATTATACATGTTGACAGTTGAAGCAGCATATGCTAAGTACGATCTATTTAACAAAAAGGTGAATTTTTAACATAGATTTGAATATAAGATCAATTTATGTATCATATTGTTTTTTGCAATTTTTGGACATTTTGTTTTTCATTGTTTTTTGGTGCGATTTGTTTGGGACTCTTCTTGAGACCATAAACAGCATACAACAAATCCATTTAGACCAATAGTACTAAAAAATAATCATACATTTATGATTTTTGGTTAAAACAGAATTTGCATTGACTTTGTACACAAAATCCCGTTTTTGAGCAATTTTTGGTCTGACATGCACTTACAAAATGTTGCGTGATTTCGGAACCGCTAACCCGGGTGTCGCATACTTGGTCTCAAAAGTTGCTCAAGACTTTAAAGTAAAAATATTGCACAAATCAATGAGGGGGAGGCCCCCCTACCCCCAGCATAGATAGGGTTAAGACAAATGTTGCAGGAGCAAAATGTTGTGTCACCTAAGGAAGGGAAGCACTTACTGGTGTTCTATATGTATTTTTCTATCGAATATGATGCTTTTATCAGTTTACTTTATCAATAAAACTCAAACTCTTTTTCTGTAGATCTGAGTCCAGGCTTTGAAAAAAATGCAATTGATCTGATCAACCACAATTACAGAAAGATATCAATGTCAAACATATAAAATGCATGCTAGTTCAAATTGTTTTATAGATATGATGTATATACAGTCATTTTTCTTGACAATTCAGTATGCCCCTCTTAGTTTACAAAAGGGACATTGTTCAAATATCCTACAGAAAAAAATTAAATTGATGGATTTCCATAAAGTAAAGGTTGATTGGATCAATCACAGCATTTTCTTAATACAGGACCTCGGTCTTCAAATATGGAACTCAACAAGAAACACACATCTCAACATAAATAACATACAAAACAGTCTACTAGAAATGTAATGATGCTTTGAAGATTTAATTTGTCTAAATACAAGTCATAACTGACAAATTTATTCAACACAATGCTTTCATGACATCAGATCACTTGCTTCTAGAAAAGTAAGAACTCACTCTTTGTTTGAAGCTGATCTCAACTGTCATTAATATAACCAGCTCACTGCAAAGAGAAGGTATATCTGAACTTGGGTTTGAATTAAACCCTTGTTTAAAGTTGTGGTTTAACTATGGAGAGCCAATTGGGGCAAAAATCCCTAACAGTTACACATCCAATTTATTAACTCTTATGACACCCAAACTGTCTGGAATGATATCATATTTTTAATTATTTTTCTTCATCATGAAAGCAAAAGGAAACAAAATAGTAAACATAAGAAATATACAATATAAACAAAATTTGGCTCCCCATAATTTTAGCACAGAGTTAGACCATAACTTCAAAATACGGACCCTTGTGTCTTTAAAATAAATGAATTGAATTTATTCAGAGTTATCTGTGTCCAACCTATAGACAACTGGTCTATCTCTTTTCCAAGGCTTTATCATTTTCATCAATCGCTTCTGGAAAAGCAAAAATTTCCCTTAATTTAGAAGATGATCTTAAAAATGATAACAAGTTCACTGCCTGAACTCTAACAAGTCTCAATTACCATCAGTACCAGCAGCCGATCTATATACTACTAATGTCTCTTCTCAAAGGCTACATCATAATGTCACCTGCTTTTTGGTATAGTTAGTGTACCTCATGTTAGAAGCTCACCTCATACATGAGACTATCTGATATAACAAGATCACTGTCTTAACTCTAACAGAATGTCTCAATAAGAAGCATCCTCATACCATCATTACAGTACCTGCTTCCGGTGTAGTAAAATTTCTGATGTTAGAAGCTCATTTCATATGTGAGATAAAACCAGCTCACTGTATTAACTTCAATAGAGAGACTCAATTCATCCAAGGTAGCTGAAGCCAATCTATTGACTTCTTAACTCTCTCATTTGATTGGCTAATGATGACATCACCTGACAAAGGTCAAGAAGGTTGACCTCAGGTAAGAAGTCGATGGTATTCTGACATCAGACTGGATTTCTTGATATTCTCCCATGTTCTGCTTGCATATTGGTACCTGACAAAAAAAATAAACCATAAGTTTATAGAACTTAATGCAAACTGATAAAACCCCATTAGGGAACTGGGGAGTGTTTTATAAGTTCCATGATATTTTCTCTGGCGACATTTGCTCGGCTGCAAAGTCCACACATTAATGGAATGACCCACTTCAACCCTGGATTTGATAACTAGACCCTACCCTAAACCTAACATAAAAACCTATTACAACCCTATATCTTAGACGAAATTAAGCCCAGAGCAATTGTCGCCAGAGGAAATGTTGTGGTACTGTTTCATAAAGTTGTTCATATGTTAGGGTGACTTTAAGAACGACTGGTGATCCTTTCTTGTGGTAAATGATCTTCACCATTAAATGTTAATTACTGATTATTTAGCGTAGAAGAAAGTTTCACCAGTCATTCTTAAAGTCGCTCTTAACTTCCGAACAGCTTTATGAAACGGCCCCCTGAAATGTTATTGCTGGCAGTGGTAATCTTAACTCATTTAAAATACTTCTGAAATTTTGCACTTGCTGTCATAGCTGCCCTACACACTCCATTAACACTCAACCTATACAGGATGATAGAGCTGTCATAGCTGCGCGACATGCTCCATTAACACTCACCCTATACAGGATGATAGATGATACATATGCTTTTCAAACTGCATTTCCTTAACCCCATACTATCCTTAACCCCACACTATCCTTAACTCTTACTATCTTTTTTTCTTGTTTCACACTGTCTTTCTTAACCCCTTACTATTTTCTTAGCCGGGTTAATTATTTTACCACACAGTGTGTAATTAATGTGCAATTTGACTTCCGTGATTGGCTAATGCTGAGCCCGACATTTGCTTCCCGGTTTGGTTTCACACTGCATCTCTTAGCACCGCAATAAGCCGGCTATCCCTGATTTTTAGCAGGGCCAGATAGTACCATACTATGCTAGCCCACTTTGCTAAAATGTAGTGTGAAACCAAAGTGGGCTAAGCAAAAAACAATGCACTGGTGACCCATACAGCAGCAAGGTGTTTGAAATGCCTATAATGCATAATACACAAACATCGCATTCATACTTTGTGCTGAACGTTGTTAAAATCGAGTTCAACCATTTCGTTATCTGAAAGTCTAAAAATATTTTTGAAATTTTCAGTGCTGTTTATTCCACTGTGTTTCTTATACTTTGTTTGATCGCACTAAGGTCAGTGCTGTCAGTCATTAAGCGAATGTGATATCACTCCGCCCCACAGATATGTGTACTGGGGTGATATCAAATCCTAGAGTATAACCAATGCAATCTTTGCAGTTGTGATAATGAGATGGTGTATTGACCAATTACTAATTCAAATTTACATACCAGTAATATATAATATAAAAGATTAAATGTGGATATGACATCCATCAGCTTGCTCATTGCATATTCAAGACAGTAAACATAGAACTCTTTACACAAAGTAATGCTTAACTTTAAAATTCAATAACTTCATTAATTTTCATTTGATTTCAAGCTTTTACTATTATGAACCTTAATTTTTCTAACTCACCAGTTCTTTTCATTGAGTGATGAATGCGTTAGTAGAGGTCTGCTAGCAGCATACATCTGATTCCTGAAAGCTCTTACTAACCTCTCAGGTTTTGGGTGACCTACGTAGCCAGAATCAGCCACAAAGTCCACAACAGAGGTCTTGGATTCTTAAATACAAACAAATCAAATCATTGCTATATCACTTTCTAAACAAGAGACAAACTTTATTTTTCAATAAATAAAAGATTTATCAGGGCCCTGTTTCACAAAAGTTATCATAAACCTCATCCCAAGATTCTAATCACTGATTGGTCAAAACATCATGTGACATGGTGCAATACAGTGTATCAATTCAATGTATCATCATCTCAGGGTTTGACTTGCTGTCAATTTCATATATCAAAGGCTGTGAAAGAATGAGTACCCCTGAGGGCGGGGCCACAACGAGATGTGTTGTTACTTATGATCACGTACATGCCAACAATGATTTATTTTGGCTATTGCTATTTTAGTGATTGATTACAAACTTCTTATTATGGAGCCCAGGATCCCGTTGCAAGAAGAATTTTATTAAAACACAAATAAAAAAATCAATCACAAGTCCTTAATGTGAGCGACTGATTTGTTAATGTGTGATATTTGGAAATGAGTTTGAACTCTATTTGCAACAGGCCCTAGATCCTTCAATTAAAATGTTTTAAAAGTGGTTCCGAGACCAACTCTGCTAATCAGCTCTGTTAATTACTTGCATGCTTTCTTATATATTTCATAAATAGCTAAAAAGGAATTTACGCCATAATAATAATTCAATATTTATATAGTGCCTACGACATTTCTCTAAGCACTTTACATTATTTAACTTTTTTACTGAGATATATCATATCAACTAATTTAACTCAATAACTTTTATAGAACTTGATAACTTAAATTACCAACTAAACTATGGCAAATTAATTGTGAAAATGAATTAATAGCATAACTGATCAGAATTGATTGCTATTCATGAAACTGGGAATCGAACCCATGACCTTCTGATTCAAAGTCCAGAAACTGATCCAATGATAACATGCCAGGTGTGTGGGCTCAGTGGACAAGTCACCGGACTATTAACCAAAACGGTCTGGGGTTCAAATCCCACCACGGCACTTGTGTCCTTTGGCGAGATGTTTATCTACATTTGCCACTGTCTACCCAGGTGTAGTAAATGGGTACCCAGTAGCGGCAAGAAACAGTATTATCATTAAACATATCATCAGGGAACAAAACGAGCTATGAGCTTACCCTTTTCATCTCTGTTTCTATTCGAGTCCAATCTTGGAAGCAAGAATAGATTGAGATCTAAAGGGAGAGTCTTGGAGCTAAGGCAAGGCATGACTGAACTCCTCGCAAGGGATGAACAACCTTCAAAAGATAGAACAAATAGATCAGTAGAAATACAATATGTCTGTAGCACAGAGGAAGTATAGCATTTAGACCAGAGAGAATGTGAAATCTTTCTTTTTTTTCTTTTGAGCATTTCCATTCAACTGCATGTCTGACAAATTATATATGGGACCTAATACTGAAATAATTTGTGTCTATTTCATATTTCATACATGTATGAAAAGTTGTAGTGCTGTAACATTATAGTGGTTTGAGCAGTTCAGGAAGTGAAGTGATAAGGGAATCGGACAAGGAAGTACATCTATCTATTTATTCATCTGTGTCTATCTATCAATACGTCTATCCACCCTTCCATAAGTATTTATATGACACCTAGATAGATCCGTGTAATTTGATTGGTTGTTTGATATCGTTCATTCAGCCCATTTTGCAATGACGTCATCAACAGTGCAATTTCAGATCCATTCATCATGCAATTTTGGATCCATACGATTTTGTCCATTGCACTCGCACACCGAGACTGCAGCAGCAGGCACCAGCAGTGCGCATGTTGACGTAACAATCAACAGACCAAACTCGCACTGCATGAGTATGTTTTGCATCGAAATTCATGAATTTCATATGAAAAAAAAATAAATTTTAAGGTGTCATATAAACCAAATAATGAATGTTTTTTTCATTCGTGCAATGGACAGAATACTTCAATGGACAGAATACTTCAATACTTCACTCGGCTACGCCTCGTTGAATGGATCATTTCATCTTTCACCTCATGAAGTATTCTGTCCATTGCACTCATAAACATTCATTATTTGTATACTAACTTAACCTACTAAGCATCCATTCTTCCATCTATGCATCCATCCATCCAACCTTCCATCCCTCCACTCATTCATTCATCCATCCATTCATCTATCTTATAATGTATTCCCATGAGAATAACAAGGTCTGTATATTTGAGTTTAGATGTCATCATGAGAGAGTGAATAGCCTGTTGCATAGCATTGACAGTGATGGGTTGAAAACATTCTACATATCTATCTCTCTTACTATCTATATATCTATCTATCCATTCATATATCAATTCATCCATCCATTCATCTATCTTATAATGTATTCCCATGAGAATAACATACCTGTATATTTGAGTTTAGATGTCATCATGAGAGAGTGAATAGCCTGTTGCATAGCATTGACAGTGATGGGTTGAAAACATTCTACATATCTATATCTCTTACTATCTATCTACATATCTATCTATCCATTCATATATTCATTCATCCATCCATTCATCTATCTTATAATGTATTCCCATGAGAATAACATACCTGTATATTTGAGTTTAGATGTCATCATGAGTGAATAGCCTGTTGCATAGCATTGACAGTGATGGGTTGAAAACATTCTACATATCTATCTCTCTTACTATCTATCTATCTACATATCTATCTATCCATTCATATATCAATTCATCCATCCATTCATCTATCTTATAACGTATTCCCATGAGAATAACATACCTGTATATTTGAGTTTAGATGTCATCATGAGATAGTGAATAGCCTGTTGCATAGCATTGACAGTGATGGGTTGAAAACATTCTACATATCTATCTCTCTTACTATCTATCTATCTAATCTATCTACATATCTATCTATCCATTCATATATTAATTCATCCATCCATTCATCTATCTAATAATGTATTCCCATGAGAATAACATACCTGTACATTTGAGTTTAGATGTCATCATGAGAGAGTGAATAGCCTGTTGCATAGCATTGACAGTGATGGGTTGAAAACATTCTACATATCTATCTCTCTTACTATCTATCTATCTACATATCTATCTATCCATTCATATATTAATTCATCCATCCATTCATCTATCTAATAATGTATTCCCATGAGAACATACCTGTACATTTGAGTTTAGATGTCATCATGAGAGAGTGAATAGCCTGTTGCATAGCATTGACAGTGATGGGTTGAAAACATTCTGCATATCTATCTCTCTTACTATAGATCTATCTATCTACATATCTATCTATCCATTCATATATTAATTCATCCATCCATTCATCTATCTTATAATGTATTCCCATGAGAATAACATACCTGTATATTTGAGTTTAGATGTCATCATGAGAGAGTGAATAGCCTGTTGCATAGCATTGACAGAAATGGGTTGAAAACACTCACGACTCGCTTTATTCTGCACAAATACTGAGGAAGATAAAAACAGAGATCATTATCATTCAAACAATACAGACTTTAAAGTTTGAAACAATCACTCCTTTGTTTTAAATCTACAGTGGCTTCCTTTCCATAATATATATGGCTTTTGGCTTTTGGCTTTTGCAATTGAATGTTTTTAATACAGAACTGACTCTTCCTACCTAATGAAATTATAGTGTGAATTCATAGGTGTTTATTTCTCTCACTCTGAAATCTAATTTGCAGTAAAAAATGATTTAAAATCAATTTTATCACCAGTAGATACAAATATGGTTTACCATCTACCTCTGTGAAAACAATCACTCTGAAGATAACCAATGTGTGGATTTAGACCCAACATCCACCTGGTATTTATTTATTTCAGTTTCCTTTTACCAGGGTAGCTCCCTCAATGACAAAAAAATTATTTACAGGAGGGCACTGGGATGCCATCTTATTTTGTCCATGTCTTGTTACTAAAATATTTTTTTTACCAGAATCATTTCACAATTTTTCTTGTACATACAAAAACTTAGGTAATATTTTTATTGGAATTCTGTTCAAACTAAATTTAAATTGTCTCCATAACTGACATCTATATATAAAGTAATTATTCATAGTTTTTTCTGTCTTTACTATTGGCACAAATGGTCTTTTTTCATTGGCCTCTGCTTACACATGAGCTCATACCTATATTTGGGACGAAGTCCTCTGGGTCATCCAGATTACTGCTCTCTGATTGGTTGCTTGGTGGGGGCGGGGTTGCTGGTTTGAGCATCTCAGCTCGTTTGATAAATTCTATGATGTTAATATCACTAAACCAATCTTCCACCACCATCACAACATGGCATACAGTCAGAAGAAATGCTGCAATATACAGGGACTGAATAGAGAATCAAATGATAATAACGAAACTTCTGAAGATTTCCATGGAAAAAAAAAGAATCTATATAGAAATCTCATTGTACACATTGTATTCTTTTGGGGGCACATGTGTGGTCCTAAAAAGGACTACCCAATTTAGACGTTTCAGCAAGCATGTTACTGTCAGTTTCCCAGCAAAATTATCCTTGATGTTAATCTCGATAGTTGATATTGACGAGTATCGACTATACGCGATGAGGAGAATTCAGGCCTGCCAACATTTGACAATGAAAGAAAAGTAGTCCTTATCGCACAACGTGAATTTTTCGGTTCCATGTCAAGTGTGTCTCCCTTCCCTTTTTTTTTAAATAAGACATGTTTAGCATTCTTGTATCTAAACATTGAGAAATAACAAGTGTTGAAAAACTATATTACTCTTACACCCAAACAAACACTTATACACCACCAGACAAATACATACATGTCTATGGACTTAATTATTTTTAATCTTAAATAAATGGAAAAATGGAGTGCTCTTCTTTTTTGGTTGATAAAAAATCTTTAAAATGGGGTAACTCCTGGGGACAATGTGGTCTAGTGGTTAAGACTCTTATCTTTCAATCTGAGGGTCGTGGGTTCAATTCCCAGTCATGGCGTGATTTCCTTCATCAAGAAATTTACCCACATTGTGCTGCTTACAACTCAGGTGAGGTTATTGGCTACAGGCAGGAAGTAATTCCTCAAAAAGCTGTGACACCTGAATCGGTAGACAAGCTTAGCCGGGGTAATATAGGAGTGCCTTGAGCACCTCACATGGTGGATACGTGTGCTATACAAAGCCTTTATTGTTATCATTATGATAAAAAAGGAGTAGATGGTAGGCCTGAGAATTATGAATGAAAACCACAGGCTTTGCCTACCTGCATCTCTGCATAATTTTCAGCTGATGAATATTCAGGAGGGATGGTTTGTTTATCAGGTCCAAGAAGACGATCAAGGATTGAAGAGCTAAGGATTGGTTGAGTGTCTAAGAGAATGATACGTTCTTCAGTGATGTACATCTCCATACCGGTAGTCTGATGTAATGCTTGCTCTCCATTGGATGAGGTCTGGGGCTTGAAGATGAAGGAGCTGAGAAAATAAAATAACAGCATTATATGTTGCAAAGTAGTGGTGGAGTCATTTTACAGTCAATCCAAAGGTAGATGGTTCAAATCAGTATTTTTCAAAGAAATGCAATATAGGACAATGCATAAAACTGAAAATTTGGAAATCAGTATTTTGCATTTATCAGTCCTTAATGCTAAAAATTAGCAGCTCTAGAAAATGTATTCATTACATATGAACTTTTAAAGTCACTTTGCATCATAGTTGATCCTCTCAAGCAGATGCCCATTTGTTACGTCCTGTACATTTACCTCATCAGTCTATTCATGTTGTCTCAACATAAAGTATAAATGTACATCATTATTTTGGCAGCTCAGCGTGTTCTTCTTCATCTCCAGATGAACATTATGTGCACTTCCTCTGACAATAATCAATTTACATACTTGAGATTTCTTTGTTAGACAGGACCCCATTGCTCAATTGAGAGAAACTCATCGCTTACAAGCCGCCAGTCACTATGCTCCCCCCCCCCCCTCCCTTGACGTCTTGCACCATAAATATGTCATAAATATCTCATGCTGAAGAAGTAATAATATTGAGCTTACCTGTGAGGATCTGTATGTTTATTACCAGCTAGAAGAGACATTAGAGTTGATTTGCCACAACCTTGAACACCTAGGACACCAATCACTAGGAAATCAGTCTGCTCAAGAAGGTACTACACATCATTAAGAAATAAAAAACAAACCAAATTAGAATTATTATCTTGGCTTTAATTCAAATACAAAAAAATGTAATTACTATAATTTTTTAATGTAAACAGGGATCTGCACTATTGAATATATTCAAATAGATAAAGGGCATCATACAAATTCATTGTCATCATCATAATCATCACCATCAAAATCATAATTTACAATACACACCATCATCATCACCAGCATCATCTTCATAACCACCATCATCATAAACACCATCATCATTATCTTCATCATCCTCATCTTCATCTTCCTCCTCCTCATCATCATTATCACCAACACTTAATCCCTTTCAGCTTGATGTTAGTGGGAATTTTGAACAATATGTGCATATTGACCTTGATTGGTCATTGCCATATTACTACCCTTAGTGATATAGAGCCCAGTTCCCTTAACGTTGCCTACTTCAGATCCTATATCATGGCCATGCAGTGATGTCTACAAATCATGCAACTGAAAATTCAGCTGCAATTTTAAGTCAGACTTTACTATACATGTAGGGGAAGGCGGGGTAAGTTGAGCATAGGGGCAAGTTGAGCCACCAGCCGCAGGCCAATAATGAATGAGTCAGACATTGTGGCGGTGTCATGTATTGATGACCCATAGCATAACCCCTAACCCCACCACATTGTTTCCAACTTTGAAACAAAAAGTAGTTTTTTAGAGGGAAAAATGTGAATTTCAGCCAAAAAAGTAAAAAAGAGTGTGAAATAGATAAGTGCTTTATAAACACACACGTCTTTAAATATAATAAAGACATGATAACAACATTATTAGTCCAGGTATGGATCTTCATTCTTGTCATAGTCTTTTATATGATGGATGCATAATAAATGTGTGGATACAAAATTATCGCACTACGTTCGGACTGGGGTAAGTTGAGCCAAACAGCATGGGGCAAGTTGAGCCATGGTAATTCCTATGGTAATGTATCTTAAAAAACAAACAAACCATAAAAATCGATTGAAATGCAGGCTGAAAGGAGCAAATTTACATGACTGCTCTTTTCCTTTTACAGGATGTTAGTATTTATAGAGAATTAGCAAGTGAAAAGACTTTAAACAAAAAATTGACATGCTGGTTCTCCCCCATACATTTTGTACATAGTTTTTGTGGCTCAACTTACCCCAGAAGGTGGCTCAAACTTACCCCATATATGGGGCAAGTTGAGCCATTTGACATCGTTTTTTTCAAAGGTCACGATGACTTTCAGTGTTGGGGTAGAAATTTATATATAGGTGGAAAATATTTCAGAAGAATGAAATTTCAAAGCAAGGTACTTATTTCGACAAGATTATTAATCATATCAATTCTAACTTGCAAAAAGCAAAAAGTGTCACAACTTACCCCGCCTTCCCCTACATAAAACAACCCCTGATGCGACTTTACAAATGACTGGTGACCCTTTCCTGGTGGGTGTTTCATAAAGCTGTTCATAAGTTAAGACCGAATTCAAGATCGACTGGTGATCCTTTCTTGTGGAAAATGGTATATTCACCGGCGATGGTTAAGCGCGTAAGAAAGGTTCACCAGTCATTCTTAAAGTCACACTTATGAACAGCTTTATGAAACGGCCCACTGAAGTAAATTATATACACCAGATTCCCATTGGCATTGATTTAGCTCATAAATAACACTAGTCGTTCATAAAGTCACACGGAAGTTACAAGTAGCTATATGAAACACCCCATTGGGGAATGATTTACAAAGATTTCAGGTAAAACTTAAGGAGTCGCACTTAAAATGATCAATACACAGTAGTGCACGTCCTTGTTGCATGATCTGACCAATGCAGTCATTCCTTTCATACCACACAACTAGACATTTAAGTGTGACTTCAGTTTTCATCAAATCTTTTGGAAACAACCCCTGGTCTCTTAAACATTATTTACCTCAGATCCCACATCAACCCATTGGAATGCATTATCAATCAGCTTGATGGGCTGTGACATCATAGTGGGTGATGCTAACCTCTTATGAATCGGAACTATTCAGAGAAAAACAAAAGATAAAGCAGACCTCAAAGACAACGGAAATAATGCTCACTTCTTATGAATCAGAACTATTTAAAGAAAAACAAAACATAAAGCAGATCTCAAAGACAATGAAAATGAATGCTAACCTCTTATGAATAGGAACTATTCAGAGAAAAACATAAAGCAGATCTATAAGACAATGGAACTGAATGCTAACCTCTTATGAATAGGAACTATTCAAAGAAAAAAAAAGATCTCAAAGACAATGAAAATGAATGCTCAACTTTTACGAATTGGAACAATTAAGAGAAGAACAACACATAAAGCAGATTGGAACTATTGTCAGAAGAAATGGAAAGATATAGTCTACTACAAAGGAAAAAACAACCAGAACCTCATTAGCCAAACCTCAAGTTCCAAACTACTCATATCTGGCCAGGGTTATTCCCCATAATGCAATATTCTTGAGTAGTGTAGTCCTGTTAAAAATAAACCCACTTGAATGGTAACAGACTAATTCACAACTCCATACATTCATATTGCAATAATCAATAATAATAATAACCACATTGCTAATGTGCACATAGCCACTCCAAGGAATACTCAAGGCGCCTGACAATCTTGTATAAATTCAACATAATAAACAGTAAATTTGACAAATATTAAAACATACATTAACAAAAATTACACTTTTATTCATAGGGAGAGGGGGTTCATTAGGATACGATTATTAATGGACATTATGAGACATAAGATAGGTTTTCAAGTTTCAACTGTGTTACCATTATAGCTAGAGGTATCTCCATCTTAATAACATTTTAGTTTCTCTATACAGGTAGAGTGAATCCAGAGTGTGAAATTTTAGTATATTTTTTTTGTATATATACTATGGTTTGTATTCTGATGTTTTGTGATCATCTTCTGTAATGTTAAAATATATTTCTATTTTTTGTATCTTTATTTGCATAGTGTACTCTTTGATTTGTATGTTGCATGTTTTTAATGAGAATTTGGAATTAATAAATGAAATGAAATTGGTGTTTTTGACATCTTTTATGCACAGATGTGGAAATAAACATATGAACTTAATAGTGTGAAGACCAACTTGTTGATCAAAATTTCAATCAGGGTCTGTGCCTGCAGACTATTTCAATGTCCCAGATAAAAGACCAACTCACCCTCTATAGAAATACCAGGCATCTGACCTCCTGTCACTCTCTGGCTTGGTGAATAAAGTCTCCCAGTAGGGGTGCTACTCCGCCCCCTTGAATCCACCTCACTCCCCTGCTTCACCTTAGCTACCGGTACAGGCTTTGGTGTAACAGGGGTATGAGATGGTGAACCGGTGGATGGAAGGGGCTGGCTATGGGTGGGCGTGTCCTCTCTATCCCTTACTTTGATTTTAATCTGAGGTCCTGGGGAGGCAGCTCGAGAAGGTCGACTAGAGCGTTCAGAACCACTAGCTTTGTCAATGTCCTGCATTGTGGTAAAACATCCATGGAAATTCATTCTTAACTTTCTTTTCTTTGTGGCAATCATCTTCAATTGATAACATTATTAAAGTATATAAAATTAATCTAGGTAATAAATGTAAAGTTGATACAAAACAACTGTGTATTGTAAAATGTTAGCAAATACAATTCCATACTCATAAATTGAAGAGAGAAAAAATGAATGAAACGATGGTTCTATCATAATCTAAAACACTCAAATAATCAGTTTTCTCAAGAACCTACAGACAATCTTTTTTTAGTTTTATCAAAATAAAGATCACAATTTGTTATACGAGTAAGATACGTACCAAGTTGAAATATTTTGCAATATTAATCATTCAAATCTAAAAAATGTGATATTTTATCTCCATTAAATAATGATAGCTTGGATGGCCTACAATAACTTGACTTAGATTTTTTTTAATACTTATTTGGGATGAATTTCTATGAGCACATGAACCCATTTTTAAATGCATTAGGTCAATTTGATCCAATTATCAGAATAAAGAAGATTCTCCATGTTTAAAATGAGGAATTTGATATGTTCATAAAGTATATATTCTTATTGATTCATTCGCTTGAATATTATTAGCATGATTATTTCAAAACCAGTAGTTTGGACTCAAAGAATAGAGCTGTAGACAGGAGCCCAAAAGCACTATGCCATCCCCCCCCCACCATATATTTTTTTTCAAGTAGCATGAAAAGAGATGAAAAATAATAAAGTAAAGAAGATAGACTCTCTGGTGTTTTCACAGTGATGTACTTGAGAGAATAAAATGTCATCTCATGCTGTATTCCCCCC
Source organism: Lytechinus variegatus (assembly GCF_018143015.1). Taxonomy (NCBI): domain Eukaryota; kingdom Metazoa; phylum Echinodermata; class Echinoidea; order Temnopleuroida; family Toxopneustidae; genus Lytechinus; species Lytechinus variegatus. Next base: position 41,393,568 of record NC_054747.1, on the reverse strand, counting down.
CCCCCACCCACTGAAATACCCTAATGCTGCTCCTGTCTGTACTGTACCTTATTGTCAAGTCCTGCTACCTTTGATAAGATCATTGGTGGAGGTTTACGACCACCACCACCCCCTTCACTGTTTCCTCTCTCACGAGGTGGTTTCTTTCTGCGTCTTCGCCCACTGCCTGGCACTCCAGCATTGGCCCCTCCACGTCCTCCTGCTCCTGGGGAATCCATTCCTCTGTTAATCAACTGGGATTTTCTTCAGCTCTCTGTCTGCTCTTGATTTCTGTCAATCTGTGAAAAAGTAGAGACATTAAGTAGTAATTTGCTTGTTTTACTGAATTAATAATGTGTGAAAATTAAGTGCAATATTTGTATCTAACTAGACTGATATATTCGCTGTGTCGGGAGGTTTTTTCAACATTTTCTGGTCTTCCACCTACACAGACGGATGTCTGCCATTGGGCTTTTAATGGTTGAGATTTGACAGATGCTTAACTACTGCGTCGTCAAATGTATTGCTGTACACATGCGTGACCAAATCATTTCCAAACACCCCCTTAATGAGTATTTTCACTGTGTGAAAAATAATCCCCTAAACAAGTTTTTTGCAGGCTTTATTTAGACATTTTGGCCCCTAAACAAGATGTCGCCATAATATGACCCTGGGGAAAAACCTTTGGGAAAAACGTACCCTAAACATGTTTGGCTAGTGTTAAAATAATGCTTTGGAAAAAAAATACACCCTAAATACGTTTGACCCGCAATTGACCATTGACCAGTCTTTCAAAACCACCATTTTTCTTGAAAATAAGTGTTTTTAATACCCTTAACGAGTGCACGCCTGGCAACCAAAACCGCAAAAACACTCCTTTAAACACGTTTTATTGGTCACGCATGTGTACATGCTCAATATATTTGACTGCCCCCCCCCCCCCGGGGCACCCTCCTCGATTACTTTGCTGACTTCGCGTAACACTTTGCATCGATTTACGTGCCTAGTCTTTCCCTTGTAGTGTCTTTGATATGAAGATAAATCGAGCGCCCTCTTTAGCTCAGACAAAAAATTTGGGAAATCGCAAGCTCGCTCCATATTCTGTCAACGAGAAGAAAAATCAACGCTTAAATGATTCTTTTTGAGGGATATTCATCATATTAGGAGGAAATGACTTCACATCGTTCAAAAAGTTTCAAAAGACTTAAAGGGGTAGTCCAGGCAGAAAGAAAGTATAGAGTAGAATTCACTGAGCAAAATGCCAAAAATTTGGTCAAAATCGGACAATAGCAAAGTTATTGAATTTTAGAATTTAGTAATATTTTGTAAAAAACAGTCGTCATGAATATTCATTAGGTGGACTGATGATGTCACGTCTCCACTTGTTCTTTTGTATTTTATTATAAGCAATTAGGTTTATTCAAATTTTTTCCTCCAAGAACTAGAAAACTTGATTGACAGCTGATTTAGTGCATTAGATATTTATTGCTGCAACTTATTTCATTATAAGCGAGACATATTATTCACTCAAGTATGAAATAATGAAAAGAATATGATTTTATGTAACAACACAAGAAAACAGAAAGTGGAGATGTGACATCATCAGCTCGCCTAATGAATATTCATAACGACTGTTTTCACAAAATATTGCTTAACTTTAAACTTCAATAACTTTATTTGTCATCCGATTTTGATGAAATTTCTGGCGTTTTGCTCAGTGAATTCTACTCTGTGTATTAAGATATAAATATTTTCAGCCTGGACCACCCCTTTAATTCTGTAAATCCTCTTATTAAATTTGCAGGAGTTTATTGCGATTTTGCATGCGCAGTGCCTTCAATTTTTCTGTAGACGGCAGTAATGCATCCATTACAAAATTATAATTCTGGGGAATCGTCGATAGCATCCGAAAACTTGTCCAACCATTGTAATCTGAGCCCGATAAATATTGCGTGAGAGAGAGAGGCCAGGGAACCAGTTGGGTGGAGGTTGGCATAGTAAACAAAGCCAAAGGCATGCCTTTCGCATCGATTCTCTTGAAAATCGCTGAAGCGAAGACTGAAGTTTCTTTGCTCGAGTTGTCTTCAGTATCACTCTTTGTCTGACTCTTGGCACATCGTCTGATTGTGGTGAACTGAAACTGTGAAAGGAGGTACATGTAGATCTACTACAAATTTTGATTTGGTGACCAGTTCCCAAAAGCACGGATTGGCCTATTTTAGAAAGATCACAGACATTCATATGTTAAATCTAATCTTAGACTAAAATTTGAAAGTGCGCAGGTATGTTGGGTATGGTAGTGGATCGTATTACCGAACACTTTTCATGAATTCAATCATATCAAACACATTATTCTCATAAAATTCATCAAACTTTCACCATAATTACAAATATATAGGCCCTATATGTAAAAATTTTGACGAAAACGATTTTCTTTTTTACGATATTCGCTTCCAATCGGACCCCTCTTCGCATGTGAAATATTTTGGTCACTTGAAAAAGGTATTGTATTACCGAACGCGTGTTTTCTATGAAAAAAACTGAGAAAACAACAAAATCACCGATGAGCTATTTTGACCTTATTTTATTATTTATTAACAGTAGAGGCGCACGGCCAATATGGGAGACTCTCTCCAATAAGGGAGACAATCTCCCATATTGGAGACTTGCTTTGCAAAAGAACAAAAGAAACACCAACAAAAGCATGATTTTTTCCACCCAAACTTTTGTCCCACTAAGGTCAGAAGCCCATTTGTTTTGTGTGTGGATGACAACAAAAATCCTTATAAAAACAAAAGTAGATGGTGGATTTTTAAAGTAGACGGTGAAAAGGGGTAATATTTCATGAGGAATCTGCTTATCACATTTTTATCTGCCGCCAAGGTAATCCTTTTTAAGCAAATGTAAACAAAGAAAATTGGTCTCCCAAACTGGAGACTGTCTCTGAAATTGGATACCCAAATTCTTTATGAAAGTCTCTGATATTGGAGATAATCTCTCTCATGGGAGACAGTCTCCAATATTGGCCGTGCGCCTCTCGGCTCTACCACTCCTAGTACCAATGAGGTCCAAACATTAACATGTATGGACCTCATAGGCGACATTACCCAAAAATATGGGTTAGACAATGCTGTTCTGATTTCCAACCCAAGACTTTGGTAAATGTACGCCTTAATACAAATTGGAGTTACGTGATATGACTTTCATTTGTTGGGGAGACATTAAAAGTATTTATTAAGTAGTTCAAATTAAAATATATTATCATTAAACTTACATTTCAGGCCCTTTTTGTTGATTTTCGGTGAGCGTTCCACACAGCTGCGACGAGTGATCAACTCCGAAGTGATACGCGAACTGGTCAGCTGATCGGTCAGGTGATCGGTAGATTATCTTCTTGTCAGACGTTCATAATTTATGTAAAGCGTATCAATCTTCAGTATCTTGATTCCAAAGTATCAGTATTGCAGATAAATGTCATTATTGATTGGAATCAGTGGCGGATCGGGGGGGGGGGGGGGGTGGGGGTGGGGGTGAGCATTTCTGCCCGATCCCCCTATTGAGATTTGTAGTAAATATTTTGGAATTAAATACGTTGTTCATACTAGTTATGCGACCCCTCCCTTATGATGATCACAGCATTATTTGTAATGGGGATATTTCGTTCATAATTATTCTTGTCTCTTCTTTCTCCTTTTTAGCCTTTTTTTGCTTGTTAAAACCTTTTTTCCTTTTTTTTTTGGAGGGGGGGGGCTAGCCAAATTTTACGTGGGTCAAAATTACCTTCATTTTTTTAGTGACAATCTTTTTTTCATTTGTCCAGTTCTACGCGAGACAAAATTACCTTCGATCATTATTATAGTTAAAAACTTTTTTTTATTTTTTATTTATTTATTTTTTTGGGGGGGAGGTTGCCAAATATCACGCGAACGTTTGTCAGCTTTTACTGTTTTATTCGACTTATAATCAAATATTAAATGGGGCTTACCACAGTTTTTTTAAAGTCAATTCATAAGAATATTCCTCCTCGGGATTTGAGCTTTCTTTCATGAAATATCAATTTTTTTCATGATTACCAAAAATACTTAAAATTTTTTATCGGTGTATGCCTATAAAGCTTTAGCTCATGCGTTGCGCCTGCCATATTTTAATGCTGATCAACTTTATGCTTTTAATGAATTCCTAAAAACAATAAATTCTCAGATCATCAATTTTGTCGCAATCGAATAATTCGATTGCGTCTCTCTATCAGTTTTGAATATTCATAAAAAAATATCAGCTCGTGCTTTTTGCTCATAATATTTTGATTAGTAAATTCTTCTCTTATATAATCGAGTCGGATAGATAGATAGATAACTAGAGAGAGAGAGTTGGGGGGGGGTCCCTCAGCTACTTGTCCTCGCTTATTTGTTATTATTTGTTATTATGCTCATGTTGTGAGAGCTTTGTGTTTTCACATTTTTTTCTTTTTCAACCTTTTTATTGTCTCGGAGCTTCCCTCTATTTCTTTACACTATATTATAATGTAGTCCTGTTTCAATCATTGGCGGCGGAAGCCCCAAATTTTAGGAGGGGACAACCTAAAAAATTTTGACAAGCAAAAAAAAAGGCTCTCAACCCAAACATTTTAGGGGGGACGTAGGAAAATAAATTGACAAGCAAAAAAAAAAGGTCAACAACAAATTTAGGGGGTAACGTCCCCGCTTCCGCCGCCTATGGTTTCAATTCTTTTTTTGTTCTCATTTCAATGAAAACATCATTATTAAACTGACATACATGTAGAAGACTTTATTACGAAATTTTGACATTGTTTTGTTTCATTTGTTTGGCTTTCTTTTTTTCTTCTCCTCATCTTCTTTTTCTTCTTACTTTTTCCCTTTCCTTATTTTCTCTTCAGTATTTCATTCAGGTATCCGCCAATTTATACAACACCAAGCATATAGAGGCGGATAATCAGTGAGGGAGCATGACGGTGTGCCGCTCTAAAAAAAGAAGGAATATTGGAAGAAAAAAAAAAGAAGAAGGGATGGGGAAAAAATAAAGAAAAAAAAAAGATGATGATGGCAATGACGATGATGAAAATTATCTTGGTGATGATGATGGTTGTGGTGACGGTTGTGGTGATGATGATGGTGATGCTAATGATAGTGGTGATGATGATGATGACGAGATGTAATTTTGTTATTTTGTCTTTGAAAAAATTGAGTAGTGCAAAGTTGAATTCATTTAAAGTTTATTATGAAAATAGCAGAAAAAAAATTGGTATGCGTTCGAGGAAAATCCATCCCCCACCAATCTTTTTCAAAGGTAAGATTTTTTTTTGCCCGGGGGGGGGGGCCACTTCCATTCACGAGTGGATACCATGCGCGACCATGGGGTCTCGAAAAGCACCCTAAACACGTAATTTCCATATTCTGAAAATGCACCCCTTAACAAGTATTGGCGTGTGAAACCCTACCCTTAACAAGTATTGGAAAAAAAACGATACTCTTGGCAAATATTCCCTGAAATGAACCCCTAAACAAGTACAGGAATGTTTTATTGTTACGGGTCGATCGTTCGGTCGTCGGCTTTACCTTATTTGGTTTAGTACGACCCCACCTTCTACACCTCGCGCAAATCGGACTCTAAACACGAAGTGTTGGAGCAAAAAGGACATCCTTTATAAAACATTTTGATTTTGTTTTATCATCCCCGCAAATTAGACCCTAAACACGACGGTTTTCCTAGCGAATTAATAGATACCCTTTTTTCGTTATTTTTGTGTTTTTGACACCCTTATCACGTTACGTAGGTAACGTGCCCTATCGTGAAAAGGACATCCTTTTTACGTTTTTTTTTGGTCGCGCATGGTATCCACTCGTCAATGTAAGTGCCCCCCCCCGGCCCCCGGGTTTTTTTGTGACGGCGTAGGCCTTTGCAAGCAGCTATTATTATGGTAAAAAAGTAAATGAAATGTCAAGAAATACATGATAATGATTTTTATGGTACATTTTAGTAGGCCTATATCAATTCGTACTTGTTATCAAAAAGAAAAAAGTGGGTCGTTACGGACCATTAAAAATGGGAAATTTGGGCATTTTATATTTAGGATAGAGCAACTGCTCGTTATAGACGTCACAATAAATCAAGCATTCTAAATTCTATCAACTCCATTTTTTGTCAAATAACACCTTCATCGATATTTTGAAATGATTTTTCTCATATTTTCATCATCTTTTTATCAGGGTGAAATTCCCCTTTAATTTACAAAACAGATTCGCAAACAATATCAAGAGTAGTGGGAGGCAAGGGTGGAAATCTAAGGTAGGGGACCAGGGGCTGGAAAACAGGCAAAAAAAAACAAAAACAAACTAACAAAAAAAAAAACAAAAAGGAAGGTTTATCACCCCCAAAAGAAGGTCGTCTCGTCCAAAATACATGTTTTACTTCGATTTAAATGATGTAGGCCTATTTCTTTCCATCATATATAAAAGAACAAAAATAGTAGGGGGACATTTGATAATGTGCCCCTACTATTTTGGGTTAGGGGGAAGTGTCCCCCTGGGATTTGCGCCCATGTGGGTGGGGGGTGCTGCACCTCCTTTCGGAATCATTATGGAACAGTGTGAATAGTCGCTGTGATTTCGATCTCATACCTATAAAAAAAAATAGAACAAAAGAACGCCTTGACCACAGGCCAAAATGCCTAACAATTTTTCCGCGGCATTAACAACTCTCGTAAGGGGCGCTCCATTTATAAATAGAGTTGCATGTGTAGCTGTCTATGGCAACAGAATCCATCGCAGAATTGAAGCCAGAAGCGTGGGAATTTGGCAGAAAATTCAAGAAAAGAACCGGTGAGTACCGATTTAAGAGTAATTATATATTCATTAACATTTATTGAATCATAACAATAAAGATTTTTTACGGAAAGAAAGCTTAGTTCCAAGCTAGGGCTGCCCAAATGCGCGTGAGTGGAGTCTCAGTTTCTTAACACGGGTAAGTATTGCGGTGTCGCCTAGAGTGGGCTCTACCAGTTGATTCAGAATGTGTTTTTGATGATTTTTCATCATCTTTCTATTCAAGTTCCCTTTGGAAGGATGTTGCAAAGTTTTGAGGGTATGAAATTATTTTCTGACGCGTACGATGTGCGCGTTCGGTAATACAATCACTCACTATACCACTTTTATCCTTAAAAATTAGTTTTCACGATTTCACAAACACAAAATTTAGGACACGGGACTGAAGTAATTGAATTTTACACTCCCGGTCTGAATTCACCTCCTATAACAGACAAGAGCTCGGTGAGTATCCGACAGTTTACTTAAATCATAAACATATATACCTTTCCTTGTTTTAAAAAATATATAAATACCCATACAGAATGACGAAATTCTAGCATGACACTAAGTTCAGAAACTTACCCGAGAATTTTCTGCTATCGAATTTGCATTGCACTTACTATGAACGTAGAGGGCACTCGACTGATTTTGAAGCAGCTCGGCGCGCTCAGATCAGCTGCACCATTGAAAAGGAAGTTGTAAAAATAGCAGAAAAAAAAATGAAAAATATTGGTGGTTTGAGGAAAATCCATGAAATATTCAGAATTTTCAGAATTTGAAGTTTTGGATTTGTGACGTCATAAACAAGCAGCAGCCCATGTTATGTAATATAAAATGCATATACAGGTTCGTGATGACTTATTTTCTATTTAGGAACGCGTGTGAAATCATTTGTGTATTGATATACTGAAGATAAAATAAAAACCGTTTTCAATTTTCTGAGATAACTACGTCATTGATTTTTTACCATACAATATGAAGGAAAACTGCTCGCATATGACATCACAAATCAAATAATTAGAATTATAAGGACGCTTTTTATTCTTTGATGGATTTTTCTTATACCTATGTCTATTATTTTTTTCTGCTAATTTTACAATAAACTTTTTGTCAGGTTGAAGTTCTCGTTTAACAGATCAGTGTGTGGTAACTTCTATGACAGGTCTACTTTTATTTTCTTTCTTCTTACCCCCCTCCCCCATCCTTTTTCCTCTTCATCTTCTCCTTTTATCTTCATATTTTCAACTTTCTCTCCTTTTTCATCTCCAAGCTCCTCATTTCATTTATTTTTTCCATTTCCAACAATCATTTACATTTACAATAGTTTTGTTACATACATCTTGATATAATTATAATCAATAAAACAAAGAAACTTATTATGTATAATACTCAATATAACAGGTCAGAAACGGAGGAGGCTGCTAAAAAGCGAAGCTTGTAGGATGCAGCCTCCTATAACAGCCTGCAGCCTCCTCCTTTACATTCTCATCTACCTCCCTCTTTCTTATTCCATTTTATTCTCTTTTCTGTCTTTATCATCTTCCTCTCCTTGGTAACAAGTCTTTCACAGAATCATTCCTACAAGTTGATAGTGCTTTATAATGTATATGTACCCACATGGCAACAAAATCACACATACAAGACAGATTAATCAAACATTATCTGTGTTCATTTGAACTTCTTTATATACCAAAGATACAAAAATATCAGGAATATGTTTTACACATTCATAATTCATAGTAAGGGAAAAGGCTTATATCCTGAACTCTGGTTGAATTCTAAAGTTGGAATATAACTATGGCCAGCCTACTTTGAAGCAAATATTCAGAGTTGATCAACTTAAATTGAAACTTCACCCTGACAGAAAATTTATTGTAAAAATTGCAGAAAAAAATATAATGGTCAAGGTTTGAGGAAAATCCATTATTAGAATGTTATTTTTTTTTATTAGTGACATCATATGTGAGCAGTTTTCCAACTTATCATATGGTAAAAAATCATTAATTATGTCATTTTCTCAGAAAACTGAGAACAGTTTTTATTATGCCTCAATATATTGATGGACAAATCATTTCACACCAGCTCCTGAAATAAAATCTAAGTCATCACAAACCATTAAAATTGATATTTATGTATTTTGTATCATATAACATATGGGGCAGCTGCTTGTTTATGATGTCACAACTAAGAAAAATACATTTTAATAACTTTCTTAATCTGATGGATTTTCCTAAAAACCTTCACCAATATTTTTCAATATTTTTCTGCTATTTTTGGTTGGCTAATAGTGAAATTGTTACAGAAATTTTGCAATCGTATTTACACTGTATAAAAAGTGTTCATGAAACAGGACCGAGCTTGATACACTGCAAAAATTCCGGTGTTGATTTAATTCAAGCTCGGAATCTATATATGTCTACACCAGAAAAGTGTTAAACAACACCATTTTCGATTTGGTCTAACACCAGATAGGTGTTTGTAGAACACCAATTAGTATTAAAACAGCATCGGTTTGATTCCAAACTGGTGTTGTATCACCACTTCTCTGGTGTGGACATACATAGATTCTGGGCTGGTGTTAAATCGACACCAGAGTTTTACAGTGTATGAATATATTTCTAACTGCTTCAGATATTCTTTCAACAGAAGTGGGATGGGGAGATGACATGATGTCCTTCCTCTAAGTGGGATGGGGAGATGACATGATGTCCTTCCTCTCCTCTGCCAGATGATGTCCTTGCTAAACATCTCAATATGAACAAACCTATGTAGGGTCATTACTAATATAGATTTTTCTCACATCTCTGACTGAATTTTAAGAAAAAAGCACAGAATCAAATTCATACCACTCTATTCTTTAGAAGATGCTTTAAGTAAAAATACAAACAGAATATAAACATGATGAACAAAAAGTACTTAAACCACCTTTTCTGTTTCCAATAATATCAATAATAATAAAGGGCAACATTTATATAGCACTTAATACAATGTTTCTGAACAAGGCATACTGTTAACCTGGCTTTAGCATGGCTACCCTGATTCGGATTGCTCAAGCATTTACCAGTCTCAAAACCTGCTAATCTAACTTTTTCCCAGCATCACTGTTCTCTAAAACTAATAGGGCTTCTTGACTTTTCAATTTCATTTCTAGTTTTTGGCAGTTCTTTTGAAGAATTCTTCCCAAAAGCCCAGAGTCTGTGTCTCCCATACAGCTGTGTTGGGCTATGCATAGCAAGACTCTGTCATATGGGTGCGTATCTATTATAGGTGTCTTGGATACCAAATACCAATAAACTGTTAACTACAAAATATTTAATTCTGACCTTTTAAGGAAAGGCAGTTTTATGGCAAGAAATAAATGTCCAGTCACTCACATAAATTATAAATTGGCTTATAACTTGTGGTTTTGAAACACTTGACATGTCAGGGGGGGGGTTAGCTTGAGACTGGAAATAACAAACTTGAAATCACAATTTTCAAAAACACAGAGGGTTGTTATTGGTGGATGGGGATATTATGCATAGATCATTAATTGGTTCAGCAGATGATATTTAACACCAGTGCTCAATACAAAGTACCAGAAATATGCCATAAATTTCCAAGGTCAATATCAACATTGGCCTCATTGCAAGTACAGTGCTGTGAATGGTGTTGGTGTTTTCACAACACCAGCAAAACACTGTACTTTTAAACACCCATTGTATGGGATCATATATGAAGTTTGTTTAGCTAGACCAACTTTGGCAATGTACTGTAAGGGACCATCTAAACAGTTCAATTAGCTGGAACCACAATGTTCAGCAATTCAGTTGGACATTTGAGCTTTCTACAGGATCACCTCAGAAGCTCAGTAAGCTGAAACAACAATGTTCAGTCAGTGACTCCACCATTGGAGAGGATCAACTAAACAAACTCTTAAATCAGTCCAGCTTTGTAAGGAATCATCTAAACAAGCTGATTTAGTTGGAACCACAATATTCACAAATTCAACTGGTCATTCCAGTATTGTAAAGGATCATCTAAGAGCGCTCAATGAAATGGAATCCCTTTGGCAGTATTAATAGTTCCTCTGATAAACTCAATAAGCTGGCACAACAATGTAAGGTTGATAAGGGACCATCTTGAGTTTCTCGTTACAAGCAAACAGCCATCTTGGTTTAACAAATGTAAGAGATGAATTGTCTGATAGAGCCTGTAAAAAAGATGCAAAGAAAAGACACATAATGTAAGAGATGAGTTGTCTGAAAGAGCCTGCAAAAAGGATACAAAGAAAAGACAGATAATGGTTGTGAATGAAAGGTTAGACATTATCAGAGTGAATAAGGTCTTGTTAAAGTTTAAAAATTGATATACACAAATGACTACATTTTGATACATCATTTGCGATAGACTGAGCAGGGGGGGTGGAGAGGGGAGGGGAGGGGGTTAGGTAAGATACTGAACATACTCTTACTTTTTAAATAAAAATGTTATTCATGTTTCTCCAAAAATACCACAAGGGTACTGTAAAAGCAGTTATTTTAGCAAATTTCACGGAAAGAAGATCACCCACAAATTTAACAACATGCGAAATTTCATCTTTATAAACATGCAACAGTACAAGAGCACATTAGCAATACAGTGCGCATTCAAAAGGCCTAAGAATTGTGACATAGAGGGATTTCTCCCTCTTGGCTTGTGTATTCGGGGTTTCCGTCTTTGGTATCCAGGGTTCACATCAGCAAGCATACAGGGCTGGCAGGGGTGTGAAATGATTGTATTCGGGGTTGGGCCGAGGGTGTGTACTAATATGAAAATATGTGTGTATATTGCAATTTCGAGGGATATCAAATGAGTAAAAATGTGGCAGGAGTTGTGTGTTTAATAACGAAAGTTTGAGCTTTTGTTGGCAATCAGCATAATCGCAAACTAGTTATGTCAGGGAATTCCCCTAGCTGTTGTTGAACGTGAAGTTAGGACCACAGGAATATGAGACAGAAGCCGCCTTTCTCAAAAATATTAGCTTATACAGTAACACAGCATACAATTTATTTTTCACAGGAAATAATCTGACTACTCTTCTTCCAAGCAAAAGAGGAGATTACATGAAGTACAAAAGTATTGACAGTATGTTTTCTTATTATAACAACTTTGGGGAAAAACTGTGGACAAATTGATCACTCCAAACTCAATTACATGACATACAATTTAATGAGCTACTTCACTGTACAAATCTTATGGAATTCAGGAGTTAACCCATTTCCTACTGGTCCCTGTACAAAGCCTATGGAATTCAGGAGTTAACCCATTTCCTACTGGTCCCTGTACAAATCCTATGGAATTCAGGAGTTAACCCATTTCCTACTGGTCCCTGTACAAAGCCTATGGAATTCAGGAGTTAACCCATTTCCTACTAGTCCCTGTACAAATCCTATGGAATTCAGAAGTTAACCCATTTCCTACTGGTCCCTGTACAAATCCTATGGAATTCAGGAGTTAACCCATTTCCTACTGGTCCCTGTACAAAGCCTATGGAATTCAGGAGTTAACCCATTTCCTACTGGTCCCTGTACAAAGCCTATGGAATTCAGGAGTTAACCCATTTCCTACTGGTCCCTGTACAAAGCCTATAGGATTCACAGTATTCAGCAGTCAACAGATTAACAAGGCTTAGCTAGTAACTTACCTCTTCAAAATTCTTATCCCAGCTTGAGTTGGTGATGACATAGTTGACTTTCTCATTCATATAGTTCTCAATAACCCTGTGAAAAGAGGAAAAGCAATCAAAACTGAATGCAAATTGTGATATCAAAATTTCATTCGACATTTTCATTCATATTGCTATAACAAGTGGAATGCCTCTGGCCGTCTCACCTGCATCACGCAGTTCAATATAGCAGCAGTGCTGACTTTGAATACTACTCTAACTCGCACAAGATGTTCAGTGATACATGGTTACTCTTATGTCCACTTTTTATGAACGAGACCAATAAACTTACAGAGATATGATGGTTATTCAACAAAAAACCCCAACATGGCCAAAGTTCATTGACCTTACATGACCTTTGACCTTGATCATGTGACCTGAAACTCGCACAGGATGTTCAGTGATACTTGATTACTCTTATGTACAAGTTCCATGAATCAGATCCATAAACTTTCAAAGTTTTGATGGTAATTCAACAGATACACCCAATTCGGCCAAAGTTCATTGACCTTTGACCTCGGTCATGTGACCTGAAACGCGCACAGGATGTTCAGTGATATTTGATTACTCATATGTCCAAGTTTAATGAACTAGACTAATAAACTTTCAAAGTTATGATGGTAATTCAACAGATATCCCCGATTCAGCCAAAGTTCATTGACCCTAAATGACCTTTGACCTTAATCATGAGACCTGAAACTTGCACAAAATATTCAGTGATGCTTGATTACTCTTATGTACAAGTTTCATGAATCAGATCCATAAACTTTCAAAGTTATGATGGGAATTCAACAGATATCCCCAATTCGGCCAAAGTTCATTGACCCTAAATGACCTTTGACCTTGGTCATGTGACGTGAAACTCATGCAGGATGTTCAGTGATACTTGATTAACCTTATGTCCAAGTTTCATGAACTAGGTCCATATATTTTCTAAGTTATGATGACATTTCAAAAACTTAACCTCAGGTTAAGATTTCGATGTTGATTCCTCCAACATGGTCTAAGTTCATTGACCCTAAATGACCTTTGACCTTGGTCATGTGACATGAAACTTTAATAGGATGTTCAGTAATACTTGATTAACCTTATGGCCAAGTTTCATGAACTAGAACCATATACTTTCTAAGTTATGATGTCATTTCAAAAACTTAACCTCAGGTTAAGATTTGATGTTGACGCCGCCGCCGCCGCCATCGGAAAAGCGGCGCCTATAGTCTCACTCTGCTTCGCAGGTGAGACAAAAACCAAGTTGCTTTAAAATTACCTTGCAGTAGTCTACTTTCATCATCATAATAGAAGAAGTAATGATGAATACTTACCCATTCAATGCAATCATGAATACTTCATTACCCATTAAATGCAATGATGAATACATCCTTACCCATAACATACAATTACATTCTTACACATTAAATGTAATGATGAATACATTCTCATCCATTAAATGTAACAATGAATACATTTTGACCCATTAAATGTAACAATGAATACATTCTGACCCATTAAATGTCATGATGAATACATTCTCACCCACTAAATGTAACAATGAATACATTCTGACCCATTAAATGTAATGATGAATACATTCTGACCCACTAAATGTAACAATGAATACATTCTGACCCATTAAATGTAACAATGAATACATTCTGACCCATTAAATGTAATGATGAATACATTCTCACCCATTGAATTCAATGATAAATACATTCTCACCCACTAAATGTAACAATGAATACATTCTGACCCATTAAATGTAACAATGAATACATTCTGACCCATTAAATGTAATGATGAATACATTCTCACCCACTAAATGTAACAATGAATACATTTTGACCCATTAAATGTAATGATGAATACATTTTCTGTCCCATTAAATGTAATGATGAATACATTCTGACCCATTAAATGTAACAATGAATACATTCTGACCCATTAAATGCAATGATGAATACATTCTGACCCATTAAATGTAACAATGAATACATTCTGACCCATTAAATGCAATGATGAATACATTCTCACCCATTAAATGTAACAATGAATACATTCTGACCCATTAAATGTAACGATGAATACATTTTGACCCATTAAATGCAATGATGAATACATTCTGACCCATTAAATGTAACAATGAATACATTCTGACCCATTAAATGTAACAATGAATACATTCTGACCCATTAAATGTAACAATGAATACATTTTGACCCATTAAATGTAATGATGAATACATTCTGACCCATTAAATGAATGATGAATACATTCTGACCCATTAAATGTAACAATGAATACATTCTGACCCATTAAATGTAACAATGAATACATTCTGACCCATTAAATGTAATGATGAATACATTCTGACCCATTAAATGTAATGATGAATACATTCTGACCCATTAAATGTAACAATGAATACATTCTGACCCATTAAATGTAACGATGAATACATTCTTACCCATTGAATGCAATGATGAATCTATTGATCTGCCTCCTTTCTTCTTTATCAAATTTGCCAAAGAGAAAGAATCGTTTGCTGCTGAAAAAATCAGGAAGATCTGGGATATCTCCATCACTTGAACTTTGACCTTTCTTATCTGGGCTTCCTCCCTTCTGTTTTGGAGTTTTTAATTTTGATTGAACTCTGCAACAAGAAGAATCATATCAAACTTAGAACTAAGAATACAAAATGAATAGTGAATATACAAAATCTTACAATATTCAAAACTTAAAAAGGCACAACATTTAAATGCAGAATTCAACTCTGCAAGCTGTCATGAGAGTTATTGCCAACATACAACATTGCATCTCACATCTGTCACACACTGTATTATTATATTGTGAGTTGATGGCACAGAATAGTTCTGCATAATTGAAACAGTGACATGACACCTGCTCCTGCAACAATTGCTCTGGGCTTAATTTCTTCTATAAAAGATGTAAGGTTAGGGTTGCAATTGGGTTTTATGTTAGGGTAGGGTATATCCAGGGTTGAAGTGGGTTATTAGTGTGTGGAATTGAGCAAATTTCAAGAAACAAATTGAAACATTCCCCCTTTATCTCTTGCCTCCACAATACAAGGACATTAAATATTATGTTGAAGCATTGTATAGATTTTAAACATTAAGAAACATAAAAATTGTTTCCATTTCCTAAACAAAATCAAGAAAATCTTTTAATGCAAATAGATTAAAACATTATATTGCTGATTTTATGATGCAAAATTACAACAAAAATGTCAAGTTTCACCAATCTGGGCCCTGATACATAATGCTTAGCAATTGATAACAGGGTGATTCCTACAGTTGAGTGCATTGGTTATTGTGTATGATCAATGTAAAACTCAATCCTACAATCAATCCCAAAGTTTAATGTAAAAAGACCCTGAATCATTCACAACTGATGTCACTCTTTTAATTTTTTTTCCATTTTCTACCTAAACCAATCCGCAGCATGCATAAGAGAAAATAAGAGTTTGTTTTTCAATTTGTAGAGGAATAATGAAAAATGAATGACATACTTTCTGATTTCATCCTCTGTATCATCCCCAGATGAACCTCCTGCTGACATTGGTTCTGTATCATTCCCTTCTTCATCCGTAGAACCACCATATTCATCATCATCTTCAGAAGGCTTCTAAAAAATACAGATAATAATAAATTAAAAGGTTTTTATCACAAATGTAAACCTCCTGCTGACATTGGTTCTGTGTCATTCCCTTCTTCATCAGTAGAACCTCTACACCAAGGTGCTTCCATAGGTATATTATTACCCCGGTCATCAGATACTTGCATGTATGTTTCTTGTGTTCACTGTGCTTTTTCATCATGCTATAATGGTGAAGAAAACTAATTTGGGCATTATTCCTGAAAAGTTATGAATGATCTGAGTGACATATGAGCTAATAAATCAAACTCATATTAATTTTAGAGAATGGTGTCACAATTGTCTATCCATAATTAAACTACAACTTGAGACCACAATCGACTATCCACAGTTAAACCTCAACTTTAGTCCAGAGTTTAAATCAAACCAGAATACAGACCAGTGCTACATAATTAAGGTATCTCACCTTTGGTGTTGAGGCCATTGTTTGAGGACTCTTAGACGGACTCTTTGATGGTGTTGCTTTTACTGGCGTCTTCTTTTCTTGTTCCTCTTCTTCATCTTCTGATTCACTCTCATCACTAGAACTATCTTGTCCTCCTGATAATTTGTATCTATGGCAACAGAAATGTGTAAATCTTGAAAACATCAACAGGCAATCAATGACCATGACTTTGGATGCCGAACTGATTGGCCTATAAAATTTGTGAAATCACCTGCAACTCACCCAAAAGGCTTGCACGGAACTTTGTGACAGAGCCTTAATGATAAACTAAACAGCATATGCTAGGTCACTTGAAAGAAGGTACCCGATTGGTCAGGTCATTTGATAAAAGAGCTGTGATTGGTCAAGCTAGCTCTTGTGGTAAATCAATTGTTTACATAATTAAATAACACATGGTATGTGCGTTTGGTAATCAAATAAACCACAAAATATGCAACCATAAATAGACAATTTATATCGAAGATTATCATATGAGGTGAGATAACTCATTATCAATGGTATGATATCTTCAACTTCAAAAAATACAGTTCACAAATACCATAAATACTCATCATTATCATTATTATTCATGACTTTCATCCAGGAAATGAATATTGCATGCTTGATCTCAAAATAACCACAGGACAAATGTCAATGGCAGTGCTCATTGCTCAACCAAAAGAAAAATATTTCAGAATGAAGAGAAAATTGTTCTCGAGGCACTTCTATGACAAATTTGATCAACAGAAATGTTCAGAAATCAATTTGTATTTCATATTTTATCTTATCAAGCATATGATTTTCATTTTCAATCAGAATTTTCTTTGCATATTCCTTTCTTTTCATTTGAAAATTTTCCAATACCAATATAAACTTACCGTCTCCATGGTAACAGGATACGTTTTCTGTAGCAATCTGTAATCCATTCTTTCTTGACAATCTTTCCTTTTCCCTTTACTTGGTTGTATTTGGGTGTGTTTGCAAAGGCACAGCTAATCAAGTAAACAATTATTAAATCAAGGAAAATGTAAAAATAAGGATATGTAAAGCCCCATAGATCAGATTTTCAAATAATATGATCATTCCAACCAATAAAATCTTAAAAGATCAAAGTTGTGAATGGTGATATGAATACTGAAATCAAAATCTCTTTTGAGTCTCCCTGTAAGAACGAAATTCAATGCAATTTCAAATCATAATGGTGTCATCATCAACTGTGACTAAAACCAATTTGGACTTAACTCCGATCACATGGCTTGCAATAAAGCCAAATTCTAATAAAAGTATTCACAGCATCATGCCAAACTTCAAATGAAATAATTTATTTCTTGGAAATTTAAAATTATATACAATATGTGATTTACATGTAAATTAAAAAATCGGGTTGCAGTTGACTTGTAGAGTACATGTATGTGTCGGATTAAAACAAAAATAACACGACTAACGCACTTGCTACATATAATGCAGATGTACTCCAATTCCAATACCTTACAAATATGCAATGATGCCATTTATCTGGCTAAAAATATTCACATCAAAGGAACATCAAATAGCATTCTTCACCTGAGGGCCAATAGCCCAAGGGAGAAATGTACTATTGATGCTTCTGTACCAATTAATACTCTTTATGATGGTAAAATCAGGTCAAAAATATCAAATAAAAACAAAGTCAAAGAAACATCCTCCTAAAGAGCACTTTGGAAACTTGTTGATACTTACATGAGATGAGTAGCACCTGGGCCCCAATCTCCCTGGTATTTAGCCCCCATCTCCATAGCCTTCTGTCTTAGCTCACCCCGTAATGGATTCTGAAAACCACTCATCACAAACACAACCTTCTTCATCAGTTTCTCAAAGGCTTCTCCAGTGGCAGGTTGAGGCTTGGATTCTGTAATCATCACAAATGAAAAACAAGATGGATTCTTATTTGGAAGCATGTGAAATGGTTTACAAATCACAAAAACATCCTTCTTAATCAATTCTCAAATGCTTCTCAAGTGGCTGGTTGAGGCTTGGATTCTGTAATCATCACCAATATAGAACTAGATGGATTCTCATTTGAAAGCATGTGAAATGGTGTATATTTGCTTGGTCAAACGAACTATCAGCTTACTTCTCAGATAGGCATTACCTCATTTGGTCTACTTTGATTTTGGTCTCATTGCTGTTTGTTTACTTGTTACACTAGCCTACCTTCGTCTATACTCACTCAGGGGGGGGAGGTTGCAAGAAAATATTTGCAATCATTAGCAATATTCTGTTGCAATTTTACAATTTACCGGTAATAGATGAATGCCAGCTGAAGCAATTCAGATTACACTCCTTTTTTCAAGAAGCAGATTACCAATCGACCACAAATTTTAAATTAATTTCAAGAGATATGATTGATTTAGGGACTGGAAATAGACATACAATTGATCGCAAGTTCCTTGCAACACTCCATAATTCCTAGATGATCTTATTCACACTTCATCTTACTTTCTAATTGCTTTTTGATTAACCAAAATGACAAAATTTGTTTCATTATTTAATCATATAGACGTAGTGGTAGATATAGTAGTGGATATTAGACTAAATGTGTATAGCATAACTGGAAATTTGACACAATGGTATGGGCACAATGAAAATTAGATAAAATAGTTGGTAGACAAACTGGTTTTAGAAGATCAAGAATCAGACCTTGTGGGATGAGGCCAAACGGAAAGTAGGCAAGTGACAATTTATTAGAGAAATAGTCTGCTATTTCAAGATCTACAATATATTGCATAGTTAATTTCCAATATTTCAGTACTGTCACAACCTCATCAAAAACGATAACGCCCAAAGAACCTACAGTGGGTGGGACCGTAGAGGCAGATAAAGTGAAAAATCTTAAGCAATAACATGACAGCACCTCAAAGATCTTATTGCTAATGTGTAGACACAACTGAAGTGAATATTGGTAGATCCAGGAGATTAAATGAGAGGGGTCACACATAGCAAATAGAGGGGTAGAGATGACTTTTTTTAGATTTAGCTTTAGGGCCTATTGTTAAATGGGCAGTTCTCAAAATACAAATGAGGCAAGCACCCATGCTCCCCCGCCTGGATCCACTACTGGAATAAACTTGTATGAAAATAAAGTTTTTTCTCTAGCTTAATCTTTCAAGTTACACTGTTAAATAAATACCACATACTCATATTAGATTAGCTATACTGACCTTTCTTTGGGATAGATTGTTGCTTGCGTGGTTCTTCTTTCTTAGGCTCAACAGCTGGTTTCTTGTGGCTCTTCTCTCCCTCTTTTTTATCAGAATCAGATAAACGTCTCTTGGCTGATGGCTGGGATGTCTAGAAAAGGAAACATTTTAGCACGGAATTTTTCATGAATAATCCTGCAGTTATCAAGCTTTCAAGACAAAATCTAGTCATTTTTTTCAATTAAAGGCCCATTGTCATGTTTTCCCAGGGAAGTTGATACTATTTGGATATATATCACCCATAGTAGAACAAGATTTTCAATCAGCAGACATTATGTAATGCTCTGGCCCAACCTTATCTCTTTGCTTTTCTATCTATATCTCCTTTTAATTCTCCTTTCCCCTTTACTCACCTTTTCTCTGTCTGTCTCCCTATGCCGTCTTTATCCTTCCCCATTTTCTCTTTTTCGAATACTTTTCATTCATGCATGTACAATGTGCCTCATTGTAGTGGTTATAACTTGTGTACTTTAAATTCAATACAATGTATGATTTTATTTTAAACAATTTATTTCCTTGTATTATAATAAGTACTATTTATATCATTTCATGTTTGTACTTCAGTGTTATTCTATTATTGTAAATTGTACACATATTCTTATTCAGCCTTTGGCTGCGAGGCATGTTTTAATAAACCATTATTGAGTTAAAAATTTCTTGCTGGTGCACCAAGCTCCCTTTCCCTGTTACAGGTATTTCCAAAGCTTTTTCACAAAGTCTGGGGTCAGGAAATAAAATTCCACTCCAAACGAAAGATGACTTTAATCCCTAAATATCAATGCGGAACAAGATCAGAGTTGAATACACAATTTGTTCAAAAAACATCAGCATTGTTGTTTGAAGGTTTGCATGATGATAACCGCACAGGCAATTTTTGGTATACAAAGTCTTCTCCTGCTCCTGTTATTCAACTCCATTCACCGACTAAAGCCAGCCTTTTCTCTTCTACTCAAGCCTGCCTACTACTCATCTTTCCACCATTTCTCTTTACAGTCCTTTTTAAGGACAACACTTTGAATAAGAATACTCTACTTCCCAACCTCCCCTTACAATTTAATTTCTATTTCTATCCACTTTCTATCTGTCCTTCCCGAGCTTCCCACATGGTGCACCATAAACCACTTCCACGATCTGCATCGTTCTTTCTCCTCTCTGATGACACTCCTTACTCTGTATTGAGAGCAGCTTTCACCAACTGACTTCACTGCTTTCATCCTTTATATCTTTGGTGTTTCATGGACCATCTTTTTTTATTATGAAATTTACTCCAAACCAATCAGATGCAAGGATTTCAGTAGCTTGTATCTCAAATAGTTAAGTGAAAGTCTTCATGAAATACTCTCTTGCTTATTCCTTATACTCTCAAACCAGCCACCTCCAGAACCCTGCTGCACAAAATCTAAGAGAAACTTAACTTTGCCAGCTAATAGTAACTACCATGGTAACAATGCTCAACAGCCAATCAGAATCAAGGATTCCACGAGATACCTTTGGATGGCAATCTTAATCATTATATCAACTTTTAACAGAAAAGGGTCTGGATACAAGCTTCTTGCAAAATTTACATATAAAGAGATGACAATCAAAGTAACACATGTGTTCTAGTAGAACTGTTCCAAAGGTCTCTTGTGCATATAATTCTTACTATTGCCCCAAATGATGTGTATTATTTCATACTAATGCACCTGTTTAGGTGATGATGATGATGGAGCCTGATGAGTCTGTGGAATGCTGGATGCGGCCCTTACTGCTGCAGCTCCTGTAAAATGTAAAACATTTATCATTGAGATAGAGAGAGGATCTCTACTGGATCATAATAGAAAAATAATGATAAACACTATACATTTTCTGTGAGGAATTAAACCAAGTTCATCTATGAATGAAATTTTCCGTTAACAAGTAAACAAAAATGGAAAATCCCTTAGGTTCTTTACTTTTCGTGGCAAAATTCATTTAATTTACCCTTACAGAGTGGAATCCATGTTTTAAATGTTCATTCTTCATGACAAAATCATTATTTCCATTAAAATCAAGTTTGAAATGGAGTATAGAGGTTTCCAGAGACAGAAAAGGCAATTTTTCACTAAGAAAACAGTGTGCTTTGTTCCATCTTTTGTCTATCACTCAGTTGAATAAGCAAGATTAAAATGTAATAACTTTATTTACATCTGTCATCATTAGAGAACTGTTATTGGCTCTTCAAACAAAATCATTTCATCAAAAAAAATAAGATTACAACTGTTTAATATCACATATTTTGTAAATAATGAATAAATTTGAATTGCATAATTGAGGAAGACTGGCTGAAATACAGATTATTGTAGAAATAATTTTAAATATCAAGCAATATTGGCATGCACCATTACCTGTGAGCGGTTTCTGTGTAGGTTCAGTATCCTTGCTCTTGAAAAAACTTCCAACTGAGAGAGAAGACTTGCTTTCTTCCTTCAATCTGAACTTGCCCAGGGTAGTCTATGGAAAGAAATCACAGAGAATGCACTTAATTACACTTCATTGACAAGGTGTTAAAACATTGTAGGATGGGGTGTCTGGTGACCGGACACTTTATAATTTTGAAACCTTTTTTGTCTTTGTATTGCACATGAAAAAATATGAATTCCATTGTGGTAACTTTTCTCAGTTTTGTAGTTTTGTTTTCTATAACAGTGCCTAAGACTTTGCACAAAAATCGATGAAGCTTTGCTTGTTAACTTTTTCAAATGGCAGTTCGAAATCGATCGTCCATACGAAACAACTGGCTATACATCAACATTTCACATAAAGGGCAAAATAATTACTTCTTAGGAAAAAAATTATAGCCTTTCATTTCTTTTTATTGAACTTGGATTTGTATTGCACAGTGAATGTTGAGTTTCATTTTAATTAAGGGGTACTGCATATCAGGGCTTTCTTTAACTAGTGCTGATTACCTGCAGGGCTCACCCTACTCATTTGGATTAGACACTTTGTGCCCCACTTGTTCTTAATTTTAAGAAAGTAGCCCAACTGATTCTTGGTCCAAAATCCATAATCTGAAGTAACAAAATCATTAATTTCTTAATGAAATCAGGAAACCTGATTTTTTACAAAGAGAAATTCCCTTCAATGAAAGAAAGATTTTACATTCAAGACTAGCTAGAGGCATCACTTTTCTTGATGGACTCTAGAAGACACTGGGAGCATTGAATCATGCCCATAAAAGGTCATAACAGTTTAAACCCATTTTTATGTGTATCAGTCAGTCGGCAAGCCCTGAAAAAGTGGCTTCTTTTATCCAAGTGATATTCATGACTAGAGGGTTTTTGCATTGTTAATGAGCTTGGTGCGAACCAAAACACCTCTTTTTATTCGGCCATTGCTGCTCTAAATATTGACCAAATTTCATGTTTTTGGTATCTTTGTAAAGAAGAATCATTCTTTTAGGTCATGTGTTTGGATTTTTAAAAGAATGTTGTAATATAGGGAAAACTTTTGATATAAAACATGAAACAAAATATTTTTTTCATGCAACAAAAGTTGTTGTTTTCACACTTAATTTCTGTTTGAGCACAAATGATGTTTAGATCATGATAAAGCTGAAGATCTAAGCTTTAATATGATATAATTTTTATAAGATGTATTTTAGATGGGTCAGCAGCCAGCTTTTCATAGGCCAAGTACATTTAGCAGCTCAAAAACAATACTGCGCTCTGATTGGTCATAGAAACCACACACCCACGCAAATTCCAATGTTCCCCACACTGGGCCTCTGCAAGGTCACACTCACCATGTGGTAATCTCTTCAAATTACCCGTGCCTGTTGTTGTGAAAACATTATTCAGCCAATCAGAACTCTGGATTTTATGTTACTCAGAAATTTTAGAAATCTCGTCTTGCATCTTTATGGAAAAGCTGGCTGCTGACCCATCTAAAAGATGCCACATATCAAGAGTGACATTGTAAGAAAGTATAGAGTTTGAGCTTTCTGATGATATAAATAATGTTTGTGCCTAAAACACAAAATGTTGCAGAATTTGCAAGTGAAAACAGAGGAAGAAAATTCTGTTTGATGCATCTTTTCAGGTAAAAAATTAACTTATTTATCAAAATATTTTATTCAAAAGAAATGACCAATATAAAAGAGTAACATTTACTCTTCCCATGGTACAAAAATAATCAATTTTACTCAAGGAGAAAGTGGTTAAATTCTTTGAGAAAGAAAGTCTCACAATTCACGAGATTTTCCGGGGTCTATAAATTCAGCCACGAGAGGACTTGGATAAATCTTGCCTATTTGCTCATTAACTCAGGGGCTTGCCGACTGACTGGTCTTCTGATATTAGTGAGAGCTCTGTTGCACAGAATTCGAGCATTCCACCACACTCCATACTAACCTGTCCTGTAGCGCCCTCTTGCTGCTCACCAGATCCAGGTGGACCATGAAGCTTGATGAATGATAGTCCATATTTACAACGCTGTTAACAAAAAATCCATAACGAAACTCAAGGCTATACACATTGATCTTTATAAACCATCTCAGTGTACATTATTAGCCCTATACACCATTCATCAAGAGGATGAACTTTGGTAGAAATACAAAATTAATATATACTTGGCTAAATATCTAACAAGTTGTGTATCACATGAAAGATAAAAGTATTTCCTTTGTTTTTCAATAAGGTTCAAATTTCGATCAGTGATGTACAAATAATTATGAATCATCAAGTGCAATAATGTATGATTTCAGACCCTTCTATATTCATTAAAGTGCATTTTGCAATGCTCCAATTATGAGGACTCATTCTTATTATTTTTTTCTGAGAGATAAGATATATACAGGTGTATGCTTTAAAATTCTGATACTTTTTATTTGTTTTCTTCTTTTTGAAATAAAATTGATTTTATTGTACCCCTGATCAAAAGTCTATGAGGCAACAGAAGCCAGACATTTGTACCTTTACAAAATATGTAATACCTATTGGAATAATACGCATCTAGACATACATAGCCTCCCTTATAATTGATTAAAATAGATTCAAGAAATAAGTGATTAAAAAGCTTTAATAAAAGTATTTAAACTGTAAATGCAAAGCAAGCTGAGGAGTATTTCACGAACAAATATTCAGATATTTTCACTGACAAATGCTATAAGCTACTAAAATCCTGGCATCTAATTGGCTCAGATTGAAATATTCAGTGAAAATCACTGACAAAATACTCCATGAAACACTCCCCAGATATATATACATTTTTGCAACAATGAATCATTTACCTTATTAAAAGGCTGAGTACAAACAATCTTGATGCGATCAAACTTCTTATCGGAGACAGCTTTAGAGAGACTCTCTGGTCCAAACATCCGAACACGATTCTGATTGGTATTATTCCTACTTTCTATTGGTGACATGAATGATGATGTTACTAAGATAACCTGTCATAAGAAAAACAAAATCCACTTAAAAGTCTATAGCAATAGTTAATTTATGTTTGCATCTTAGCATTAATTTAGGTTAATTGGTACATTTGTCAATGTACATGTAGCTGTTACATGTAGATTAATTGGTACATTTGTCAATGTAGCTGCTCTGAGTATTTTTGGACAATGTATCCTATCTATTCATCCACACCTAACAAAACTACAACAGGTACAAATTACTAGTACGGCAACGCTTTTGACCAGTGACAAGCCATGATTTATGGGCAAAGACCGATAAAATAAAGAAATATCTGTACATGAGAAATTAAGTGTCACTGAAGACTATGAATATCCAGCATTGTAAGGCCTATTATTCATTTCGGCTGTCCACCAGACTAAAAAAAAAAACACCAGTCGACAGAGACAGACAGTTATTGGTCAGTCACAGGTGGAAGAGACCTGCTTCGACTTAACCCTACTCTCAAAGCTAATATTTTTTGAAAATTTGTGCATTCAATTTGATGCTAGTAGTACAGTATATGTATTTTATTTTCAATGAAACTGTTTTTAATGCGGCTTATTTATTTAATTGCTCTTTCTTTGAAATCAAAGACTGAACTCAAAATGATTTTGAAACATAATCTGCTATTACATAGATAGCAATACTGATAACATAAATGAGAGTTATTTTTTGTTTTCTGATACCTTGATCGAGCAATTACAAGAGTATCCTATGTATAAGAAACAGAATGATAACAAAGTGTTTTTAACAAAGAAACAAGATCCTCTATTAAAAAAAACCTTGCATAACCAAGGGATTCATTATTCCTGCCAGCAGCTATCTTTACTTTATCGAGGCAGAGTGTGACAATACAAATCTGTACACAACCACAAAAAGGCATGAATAGCTAACCACTTTCTTTGATAAGTCAATATTATAAAGCTATATAATTTACTGCATTATATTGTAGTTTTTGAAGCAACTTAGTCATGTTTCATTTACTTAGAATTGAAAGAAAGTAAGAAGTAAAGGAAGGGGTCTATCTGACTCTGGGTAAGAAATAATTCATTTTCAGGGATTATATCTTTTTTACATTTGGGCGAATGCTGAATCCTTCTTTTGAAGGGGGACTTTTTTTGCTCAATACAGAAAATACATGATTAGTCTGCTGTACACAGAGTATTTTATTTACTCTTATATATTTTCTGGGGGCAGATCTTGGGGGTGACTCCAGAAAAGATCCCAAAGTATTTCTTACTTTAATTTAAGGGGAATCTAAGGGAAAATTTGGGCTGTGATGGTGGCAAATGTATTTCCTACGCTGAGTACCTGAAATTCATCTGAACCAGAGCTTGAATGTCCGCCGAGAATCTCAACAAATGCAGATGACTCATTGCCGACATCTATGGAATAAATGGAGGAAGCTTTCTCTAGTTGAAGGATGACAGAGACCTGTTTCTCTCCTTCTGATCCTCCTGTCCATTTCTTGTAAGAGTCTGCCTTTAAAAGATTCTCTGCCTTGTGCAACTATAATCAATAAAAGAGAAGAGGTTATTGCATTATCTGGTAAGTACAAGTGAAAATTATTGAGGGAGAAAAGGGATGGAAAGGAAGATGATGAGAACAACAGACAATAAATTGCCAACAGATAAATTCAATTTAAAAGGAGAATTTATTGATAAATATTGGCATAGTATTGCACTTTGAGCTTCCATGTCTCCTCACACGAGTCCATGAAGTAGCAGCTTTTCAGCAACACTAAGAACCACAGGCTCCTGCCTTCATCCCGTACCAGATGACGATGATGATAATGATGAAGATGATGATGATGATAATGATGGTGGTGATGATGATGATGTTGATGATGCTGATGATGATGATGATAAGGAGAGAAGGAGAGGAGGGGAAGATGAAGAGAAGAGAAAATCTAATTTTTTCATACTCTGATAAATGTATATTACGAACGTGAATTTATTTGATGAAGCAACCAAAAGAAAGTGGCAAATTTATGCAGAGTCAGATTAAATTGTTGAATTCAAATTAATTACATTATTCTAGTTGAATATAGATCTTCTTCTTCTGCTTTGGGTACACAGTGGGGAATGTACTTTTATTAGAGTTATGTAACAAAAAAATACCTAGTACATGTATAGTCATGTATTGTATTACCGGACACTATCATGATTCCGGACGCGCATATTACTGCGTACGAAAACAATTTTGTATCGTAAAACTTCCGCAGTTCAATTTCACAGAGCAATACATAGAACAAGATTCTAAAAACAAGGCTAAAATCTACTTTTTACCCTATTTATTTAAAAAATGACAGAAAATGCTTGAAATATCATCCAACATAGTTTGGCATTAAGAATTGATAATTAAGAGTTGATTTTCTGACGGAAATATGGGCCTGATTTGCCGAATTTCATTCTCGTCCGCTCCTTCAATCGAATGTTCAGGTGTGGTGTATTGTGGGTGATCGTCGATGGCACCGGCTAGTTCAAGGTATACCGTGCGCGAGGTTTACCGTAATCAGAGCCTGACATCAACGATCAACAACGCATCGATAGAACTTGATACTAACAAGCA
The DNA here is from genome assembly GCF_018143015.1 of Lytechinus variegatus. NCBI lineage: Eukaryota > Metazoa > Echinodermata > Echinoidea > Temnopleuroida > Toxopneustidae > Lytechinus > Lytechinus variegatus. Next base: position 41,365,762 of record NC_054747.1, on the reverse strand, counting down.
TAATATTGGAAAGAGCCATGGAACATGCAGCTAAAAAGAAAAAATAAGATTAGTTAGCAAACATAAATTTATTACCAAAGCTGCTCAGATTCGATATGAAAAAGCAAGCGAAAATTTAGAATTTACTCATGATGATATGAATATGAACATGAAGAAAAAGAAATCATCCCAATTCTTAAATAAATTATTATTAATCAAGAATATCTTCACCTGTCCGGCGCGTGTCTAGAATCATTATGTAATTTGTCACACACAAAAATAATGTTTTTCGTGGAGCCTGGAGCAGAGGGGTATGTGGCATGCACGATGCAAAGAAAATGGTTGGTATTATTTAAACGTAAACATAATCAGTAGAGGCGCTGGTCCAAAAATTGGGATTGTCCCAGAAAACAAGAATATCCTTAATATAAACCAAGACAAATTATGTCTTGATAAGCCCTTGATAAATTGAGACTGTCTTTGTTTATGGGGACGTTTTTTCTTCACTTCTCCCTACGGGACAAAGACAGCAATTAGGGGAATTGAGAGTGCTAAAAATAGATTCAGTGACCTCAATTCCCCCCAGTTCACCGTTTATTTATTATGACTTGCCGTCTTCCAATAATCTTGTTATGAAACCCGATATGTTTACATTGACTAGCACTCTTGATTGGTGTCGGCACTCAACAGGTGAATGAACTTTCCTAGATTTCTTGTGTGAAGAAATCCTTATAAACTGAGACAGTCCCTGTAAACTGGGATGATCCCAATTTTCTGACCAGCGCCTCTACAGTACTGATATTGATAATAAAAAATATAAAATAATTTTTCCACATTCATAATTTTCATATTTCGAACAGCTAATCATAATGCGAATTTTTCTTGATTGTATTTCCTATAATTGTCATTTTTAGAGCAGTGAAATAAAGGTGTCCAGCAATAGCCTTTAATTTTAGCAGGATACACAGTCATAGGCTAAAAGTATAGCTCAGTGCCCAATGTGAGTGAGCGTGTTCTTTTTTGGATACCCACCCCGCAGATACGGCAGAAAACAATTTCGTGTTGCGCTAAAACTTACCGTGTCTTCGCTGGTACAAGATACAACATGCTTTACTTGAACAATTGTCATCTTCACCGTTCCTTTCGTTATCTTGAAATACTAGTAAAGTCAAATATGCGAATTTGAGAGTGGAATTGACAAAACAATGACTCAATCCTCAATAATTCACGTCAAAAATTGATCGTGGCGATGGCGATCGCGAGGCTTTGTTTTTCCCGCAACATGCACCGACCTGATGATGACGTCATACTTCAAAAGGGGCGGGGATACTAGTACTAGTACAGTATTTGATTGATCCGTGATATGGATCCGACCATGCATGGACCTCACAGAAATACAACAATTCGTTGATGGACCTATTACAATCCGACCGATCCAAAATTATAGATGTCAGATGGAGGGGGGGGGGGGTGTAGTCGGATTTCGGAAGGGTAGGAAGTCCTGTGGCTCAAAAATCTGAAACCATGCTTTTGAGAACTGAAATGAAAAAAAAATCGCTCCCAAACGCACTTGGCAGTCATTATAAATGGGGTAGACCTAAGGGTATCAAAAACACAGATTTTTCATTTAGTAAAAAGGGGTAGTTTTGAAAAACTGGCCCGTGTTTGGAAATAATTTGGCCACGCGTGTGTACAGCAATACATTTTACTCCCCCCCCCCCCCACCCCCAGAGGGCCCTATCCATTTTTTTTAAACAAGTGCACACCTATCTACTGATAATGCATATAGCATTTCCATTTATTTGAAAGCAGGATAAAAAAGCATTTCATCAAAATCGGATGTAAAATAAAAAGTTTCGCTTAATTTCAAAAATCAAAATATGCAAATTCTGGTAGGTATGTAGGCCCAAAATGAGATGACTGATGCCATCACTCTCTCATGGCCATATACGCAACTTTGAAAACATGCATTTTTTTTATTGAAAAAAATCACAAAATCCACCAAAAGTATGTACCAATTCCCATCATGATTTCACTTAAAAGGCAAAAACCCCAAATGACGTGCATGGTCGCTTCACTCCCTCGCTTTCGAGTTTTGTTCGACAAAGTTTATGCGTACTGTCGTCCCCCCCCCCCCCCCGTGAAAAATTCCTGCGAACAGCCTTGCACTCAAATTTTATTTTAAAGGGATGCTCCGGGTTGAAGATATTTATATCTCACCGTATATAGAACAAAATTCACAAGGAAAATGCTGAAAATATCATCAAAATTGGATAACAAATAATGAAGTTATTGAATATTATAGATTTGCATTATTCCGGCGAAACAGGCTTGTCTTCATCAATATTCATTCGATGGGCTGATGATTATCCCCACTTGTTCTTTTGTATTTCATTGTATGAAAATAGGTTTATTTAACATTTTTCTACCAAGAACTAAAACGATGGGATTGACAACTGATTAAGTGCATTAGTTATTTCATCCTAATGGAGACACGTCATTTACACATAAAAAACAATTATAATTAATGATACCATGTCATAATGTAAGGAATATAAGTGGGGATAATATGACAACATCAGCCCGCCCAATGCATGTTCATGAAATTTTCCTGGGAAATTTTCAGCACTTTGCTCAGTGATGTGATTTTTGCTTTATTTAGTGACATATTAATATCTTTAGGCCTGAGCATGATCCCTTTAATATTTTATTCTTCAGTCAAGTTGGGCCTAAATGTCAAATTTGTAAAAATTGAAGTATTGTATAATTCGAACAATAAAAATCAAAGAAGAGTGAGTGAGGGCCATCACTGATTCTATGATTATATGTACATGTATGTCACTCAGTTGTACATGATGATAACTGTTGTGAGAACAATAAGCGATTTTGTTTTACTTTTTTTTATTTTACATCCGATTTTGATGAAATTTTCGGAGTTATATATATGCTTGTTAGATTTTCTTTATTGATTAAAACTAACATTTTTCTGGAGTGGACTTGATCTTTAGATAGCATGACTGTGGAGGCAAATTATACACAAAGTGATAAATAAAAGGTAAAATGGGCATCATCCCATCATTGCATATTTTATATAAGCGTGCACATGCTTTTATGCATATTTTATATTATTGCTATACAATCTAAAATATAATAACTCCGTTATTGGTTATTAGATCTAGATTAGGCAGTCCAAAGTACCCTTTTAAAGGTCAAGTCCAGTCTATAGGGAAAAAATTATCAAAACACATATAGAAAATATAATAACCCTGAAAGCTTCATGAAATCGAATGTATAAAGAAAGTTATAGGGGCAGATCCAGGATTTTCCAAAAGGGGGCACATTTTCCCGACAAAAATTTGACAAGGAAACACAAAATTTTAGAAAAGTTTTCACAAAAATTTAAAGGTCAAAATTTCATTATGCCTCTCAAGGGGGGGGGGCATAGGTCAGATATGCCCCCCCCCCCCCCGATGATCCGCCAGTGATATGACCGTATTAAGTTTCACATTATTATTCACAACTTCAGTCATGCACAACTCAATGTCATGAGAAGTCTATTATAACATCACCCCGTCACAGGGCCTAGCTATTTATTTTCTCTTTAGGGGTGCAAATTGCAATAAGCCTATTCAATTTTTATCGATTTGATAAATAAGGACCCTCTTGAATGAAACACAATGTTAAAATAATGGCCTTAAGACACGTCCAGGGAGAACCTTTTTTTGGGGGGGCGTTTGTTTTCTTTTGTACAAAAATCCCCCTCCCCCCTTCATGCCCTTGAAAATCCTGGAACCGTCTCTGAACTGCCTTATTAGTCAATAAGTCAGTAAAAACCATAAGGGGGTGCCACTTTCAGGGGCCGCAAAAAAGGAAGGAGGAACGCACATAAAGAAAAGTAAAACAAAAACTGAAGTCTGTGAAAGGCAAAGGAATAAAGGAGCTGATAAGAAACTTAAACTGAATGATTAATACCCCCGTCCTATAGCATCATGACCATGGTAATGCAGTTACCAACACATTCAGGAAATGAATTAGGCATGTCTACCCAGGGATGAAAATTCGTGCCAATATTTTATCAATTATATTCTTTATTCTCTTCGAGAATTTTAACAAAATTCCTTATAAAAGATTCCCCTTTCAACATGTTTAAATACATATTTTTTCTGGTTTGATTGTCAAAGCCTTTCATCACGCGCTCATTTTATAAGGAGATACAAATCCTCTTCATACATTTTACAACCAGTCACTAACATGATTAAATGACTTTTTTATATATAAAGAAATCAGCTTGCGCTTCGCGCTCGCATTACGCCGATGAGATACGTATCCTTTTATACAAATAGTCCTTACAATTTTCCTTTTTTTCAGGGAATTGTATAGCTAAATAAGTGGCCATAATGTACAAACAATTTTTTTAAGTCAATCATGATTTGACAGCCGAATATCTGTAAACACTTAGATAGATTTTCATTAAGGCGGCTGCTAAATCATGATTGACTTCAACGATAACCTTGTAGTAACCTTTTCTGTGTATTCATATTCCGCAAATTTGTTATGGCCACGCACCTGTTTCTCTTGTACTTCAACTGAAGTCAAGCTTGTGAGCGGGCGCTGTTTGTTCCGACACTGGCAAGCAAAACGAAATTTATACCCCTTCTTCTGCTTGTAGGGTTAGGGTTAGCTGTTTTCCAAAGTTTAGTTCCACCTCCCCAGGATGCCCCCCCCCCCCTTACCACTTTATTTCCAGTCCACCTCGGATGTGCACCTCCCATGGTCAACCCAGACTATATCTGTCATTTGGGTCTATGCACGCAGACTAGGTATATAGGTCTGACTTAGAATGTGAAGATTTATGACCATTTGGGATTAAGAGCTTACTTGGCCATGTTTGTGGAGTTGCCGTCCGATACGGACCACACCCAGAGTGCCACGCGATCTGTCTTTTGATTGACATTCCCGACCTTTCGTTTGAGGACGCGGACGCTATTTACAACGGTAGTTGATTTTGGAAGAGACTTTTTGGGCCCGTCGTAAAACTCTAGCCGGCAATGCAAATTGTGTGACATGAGATTTTTTTTTCGTTTCGCATCTGCGACGGAAACGTTCAATATGCGTTTCGTGTGCAAAATTCTGGTTGCTACTATGGTAACAGCGATATATCCGATTGAGGACGACTTTCCAAAGCCACATTTGATTCCTCCTAGAGCTCGAGAGGCCGCCCCGGGGGGCCCACTTCCATTGATTAGTGGATACCAAGAGCAACCACGCGTAAAAGGGGACAGAGTGGGCAAGTACATTACGTATAGACCTATGTAGCGTTATAAGGGTGTCAAAACGATGTTTAAAATGCTGAAAAAGGGATACTGACATATCCAATACTTGTAGGGTGTCACAATCCAAATACTAATTAAGAGATGCATTTTCATATGAAAAAGACTTCCATTGTTTAGGGTGCTTTTCGAAACTCCATTGTCGCGCATGGTATCCACTCATCAATGGAAGTGGTCCCCCCGGAATTTGAATCTAATCCCCATTTCTGGGGAATGTAAAACATAATGCCCCTCACATCGTGTGCTCGAGGCATATCGTTTGTGTAGAAGGCGTACACAATAGAACAAAGAAACCCGTTAGCTCAAACCATGGACCCTATAGGGTCCGTGCTTAAACGTATTGTACATGTATATGCTGTGTACAGAAATGGTTTTGGCTAGAGAGGTTGATCTGACCCATGAAATCAATTGCCAGTGATCCACCAATAATCCACATTAAATGCAATATCGATTCGATGGAGTGTAATGATCTATATCTAAGCGTTCATTCAGTAAGTTTTTCCTCATTCAATATGTACTCGATCTGTTTGAAAAACCACTTTCTTATCCATGTCATAATCTATTTTAGGTCCTACATTTCGAATATCTCCAGCCATCAGTCATAATATACATGTATGTATAGGGCGGGTGTCGCGGGAAAGGATTTTGCACACGAAAAGCAGATCTGTAGGGCCTGTAACCCCCCTGTAACACAAAGTCTAGCATTGATCGTACAGCAGTTTTCTACGTTTGATTCTATTGACTATAATGTACAATCAATCTTAAAAATCAAGTGTATGATTAAGCGATAACTTTTGTGTAAGGGGACCCCAAAATTAGCGTCGGTGAAGATTGCGAAAGGTCCCAATTGTTTATGACATCACCGCAAAAGCAAGAGAACCCTTATCAAGGAGATATCACCTCTAACTTATCTCCTTATAGTTTCATCAAGGAAATCTCTCCCCACCCCCCCCCCCAAAATGATTCAATGAGGTCGTCGTTATTAGTTTTCATTCATATTGGCCCTATATCGGACCATTACTAATCAAATCACCTTCCTTGGCTTGAATGGATGTTTCTTATTTATTTGTTTAAATCTAAAAATGTGATGAAAGCGGCCCATTCCTGGCCTATCTCTATAAAACCTATCAGTATTTTCGCAAGGTCGATCGTTGCAGGAAAAGTTCTCAGCAAAAAAGATGGAAGCAAGTTACCAGGGCCGTCACCAGCTTTTTTCTAGGGGGGGGGGGTGCTTTTTATGAAAAAAACCACAAAAACACAAAAAACAACGTATTAACTCAATTTCATGCAGTTATATAGCCCGCCGGCCAGAATGGATATAGAAAAAGTACATACTGGTCAACATGCCTATTGTTCCTCAATGCAGTTTCGGTGTCTGTGAAGGATACTGGCTTACCATTTACCTTTTGGCTCTCTTGGATGTGGGGATTCGGTTGTGTATGACGCAGTCCCTCTACGACAACAAATCACGAGCGCGTGTGAACGACGCCAATCAATATGAATAAACATTAGTCATTTGCATATGACTGATATCTATGCTCTGCATAGCCAGTGCGTTGTACTCTGTTGTGCTCAATAACACGCTTATTAATTACAAATATTAGCAAAACTTCTATAATATGCATCTAATTATTACTAAATGCGTATTATTTTTTCTATATTAATATATATACACCTATACCAAGCAGCATAGAAGTATAATTTGCATGAGTTAGTTTAAAAATATGATATAGTGAGGTAGATTACTACGTACGGTCACTGGTAAATAGTGCTAAAAAACTTTGTATAGAAGCTAATTTCGAACCCTTTCACACATCTTTGCGCAGAGGCAGTATCGTAGCCAATGAGGTTTATCCGAGGCGCGATTATTGCTAGTTGAAAACTTATCCCAATACCCCGCTCTGACGACGTGAAATACCGTCGGCTGTAGCAATTTTTCCAGATCTCTCAGGAGATCTCATAATTTCAATGAAAAGAAAGAATCTTTAATAGGGTAAACCTCCTTAGATGCAAAAGATTGTACAGTACGCGGAGGTACTAGGTCTATAGGTCTAGTATAGTAACCTTAGCATGATGCCTTATTATCAATGATGAAACCAAAACTTCCTTCTACCATAAATTCCTCATTTTTGTTTTATTCTTTACTTCTATTTATTCAGCTGAATCAGAAATATGTTTTAATTCATTTATATTTCCAGTTGGATGTCTTCTTCATCCGTTTGAACCGTATTCAGTAATTAATTTATTTACAGACTCACATTTTCATTTGTGTTTCAGACATTATAGCCTTATATAGTAATAATCCTTCTTCAGAGAATTGAATATTCAAATTGTAGGCTTATTGCAGTGATTGAATTACGATGCTGATCACATTACATTAAGTTTAGTAAATCAATATAGGACTATTAATCTTTTTCAGCTAAATGATATTGAATTACTTTATAAATTGTTTATTTAGTCACTTTCGTATCTGTTTTTTTTTATTTTATGTTTAATTGATTTATATTACAAAGGTAAGGGTCATGCATTATAGAAAGGAAAAGGAAACAATGAGCAATAATTCTATAGGCCTAAACTCTGAAAAATAAAATGTGGTCTCACACTGGTGAAAGCTGAACAGCTATCTAGATGAATAAGGACACATATACCGTTGGAAAAAAAACTATAGGCCTATAGGTGCCTATAGAGGCCCATTATGCCATGGTCTCGATCTCATACGGGGGGGGGGGGTGCGCTGGGAAATTTATACTCATTGGTGTTACTTGTATAGGGCCTATACGTTAGTGAGAAACACAACATATTTTAGATGCATAGGAAAATCTCGAAAACCAAATCATACGTCCTACAGAAACTGGTAGGCCTACTATTGAGGCCACAAAAACAACAAATAATAATAATGATGATAATAATAATAATAATTCCAAATTATAATAATAATGATAATGATAAAATAATAATAATTCAAAAATGATAAATGATAACTCGACGCGCACACCTTAAGTTTAGGACTAATCATACTTTACATGTATGGTTATTGGCACACATGGGAGTATTCCCTTGATTAACTAATATTTTGAAACATGATATGCCCCCAAAGCAACTGCGCCTCATCATACACAAGGGGCGCCTGGGGCTCTAAAAAAACGTGCGAAACTCTTTGGCCTTTTTAGTGATCCGGCAAGTCACTCATCAATCACATAAATATTTAATAATCAGAGATGCTCATAGAGATTGATTACGTATACTGGCAGAGTAGAGTGGAATAAAAAAAACAGAATGATGAAATTTATGAGGAAGTCATGATTTATTTATTAGGTTATGGGTTTGCGATGACGTGGATTTAGTAGCCCTTTTCACGTCCAATCGCAAACCGCCACTTTGCAATACGTAGAGGTCACTCAATGACCTTTTTGTACACGTTCATCTAACATGTGTTAGAGAAGAGAGCGAAAGAGAGGCGCCGGCAATTCAGGAATAGACAACTTTGATGCGAATAGATCATTTGAATTTACTTGAATCAAGGAATAGATTTCAGGGTAAGTGAATAAAGCCTGATTTAAGAGATCTGATGTGAGTATGATGGAATATGTTGGTGGGATTATGTGTGTGTTGAGTTTAATTGAATCTTGCAATCTGTGGGGATCAGTCCCATACGTTCATTCTTTTGTACCCAGAGTTTATCTTGTGCATAATGGATTGTCTCATTTTTGTGTGTGCTCGAATTGAAAGTCTTAGTTAAAAAGTATACCCAGTTGTTGTGTGTCCGGACAGGTTGTGTGTCCGGACGATCAATTTTAGAAATTCATTTGGAAAAAAATACAAGCAAAGTTTCATCAATTTTTAGTACAAAATGTTAGAAAATATTATAGAGAACAAAATAGAAGATGATTTTAACTTATAGTATTGAACATGTTGAATTCATATTTTAAGTGTAATCCAAAGACAAAAAGGAAGGCTTCAAAAATGTAGTGTCCGGACACCCGACCCCCCCATCCTGCTTATTTTTTAATGAAAATCTGTACCTAATCGTCCCATACGTATGGTGTTTTTTTAACATTATGCAAATGAGGAGTTTAGGCTAAAGTTCACCCGTTCTTGCATAACTTTGCATATTTTAAGTTAACATTATTTGCTTTTCTGATTCTGGAAAAGGGATTGGAAAGATGAACTTGAGTCTTGACTTTGGCTACAATCTAAGCCTAATGAAAATCATTTGTACATGAAATCAAAATGAATTTGAGAGGACATTGCCTTGGAGTTGGACTTGCCTTCCACCAAAATCATCAATTTCATATTTTGGAATTGGTGGTCCGCAATTAAAGCAAATTTGGTGGCCCTAGGCTAAAGTAAAGCAATAGAAAACATTACAATCCATCAAGACTTTAGTAGCCGAACCAGTCCACCAATTGTGGGATTTTACAGAATTCGGCTGCCCGTCTCTCATTTTTGGTTGCCCCATCTGCTTATAATGTTGAGCCCTGCAATTTATTCCTTTCATATAACAATCGACCCTATTTTGATATTTTATGATGCCAATATTGATTTCATCATTTTCATCAGTTGATTTATTTCAAGGAGCTCCAGATCATGGACCCACTTAAATGGTGATGACTCTGCAGGGGCAAATATCTCCATTTCTCACAAATATTTTGAGAAAGAAATCCCAAAGTGATCTTAAAAACATTACCCACGTCCACTGGTTCATAATTCCAAGTTCTTTATCATGAAAAAAGGATAGAAACCAATTATTTCATGTGTAATTCCTTTCTTTTGTTTTTAATGGAAAATAACTTTGAATTCAATCAATGGATTGGTTCTTAAGATGATGGATTAAGGATGAAAAATGCAAATTTTTTAATAGTTTCATTTCAAATTACTTAGAAATAAAATAAGAAAAGCACTGTGTTTGGAATGGTCGTGTTTTTCATGGAGGCTTATTTTGCATCATTGAGAAATGTTTAAAATCGATAACAGGCTTCAACAAAACGGTATGATAGTCAATTTTAACAAAATTTTGTCACAAAAAAAGGCAAATTTTAATAAACGGGCATTATTATTAAATATTTATTTGGCAAAATGAAGAGAACATAAAGAATACATGCAATTCAGATATCAAAGAATGAACAAATGATAGAAATTAACCACTGGATTGCCAGGGGTAGAAATAGTTAACTGAATAACTGTGGCAATACGCCTTCTGCCCCACTTCCAGTGGTTATAAACATATACATTAATTTAAAATATTAAAATCATACGAAATGTTAAGATCAGTTTAACTTAAGAAAAACCTGAAACTTCCTAACAATATTGTAAATGAATTAGTTATAAATTAATATGTAGCTATAATATGTATTAAGTGAAGAATAAACATCTAAATTAAATTAGAAATTCAGCCACTAATCTGTAGGCCTATATATTACTGGTAGACCTACTTATAAGGTGAATATTAAAAAAAAACAGGTAAGAAAAAATCGTACCAAATTACACAGTGCTAAAATAATTCTTTAGCTGTGCCAGCCACGTCGACAGAGCGGTTACGGCCACTCCCGAGCGCAGGAACTCGGGCAACTCTTCCCAATAGCGGGGAAATGAGTTGATTGTAGAGCAATGTAGTCGCTGAGTCCTGGCCCGGAGGTGAACGAACCTTACAGTGTCGACATGTCTGGCATTTACAGCAATGAAACGTTTCACAGTGTTGCAATCAATAATCCCAAACAAAGACTTTACAACATAGGACATCAAACAGAATTTTCTTCTTGAGTCGAGAGATTGCCAGCCTAAAACTCTCAGTCTATTTCCGTATGTCATTTGTTGGCGCCTTTGTTTCAAAATGACACGTGTTGCCTGTCTCTGTACTTTCTCTATTTTACTTGAAAGTGTTTTCGTGTGTAGATGCCATATGCAGGCTGACCATACTCCAGTAGTGGAATAACAATCGTCTTAAATAAAGAAAAACAGAATGGGCATATGGAAATGCTAAAATATTGATCATTGTATTCCTCCTTGTGGAAAATTTATCCATGATGGAAATGAAAAAAGAGACTAAGGGAACATATTTCTTCTTTCTCGGGCACTGTTGTTTTTTCCGATGAAAATTAAAACCTGAACAAATTTCTATCTCTTGCAGAGTTATGAAGTTGTCTGTAGCAAGACTGGACTGGTCAAGCCCTACTGGTCAGTCATTGTCAGCTGGCCAATGGTCTGGCAGTAAAGTCTACAAGATCAATTTTTATTTTTGAGTAAGATCTATGTCTCTGTGCAGCATGAATTGACGTATTGGTATCTATGGTCACTCTGGCCTTACTGGTCTGCCATCCACAACTGACCAGTGGTTTAGCAGTGATGTCTTTCATTCATGTTTTTTTTTTCTAACAGATGAAAATAAAACCATAAACCATTTCTTTCTCTTGCAGAATAATGCAGTTGTCCAGCATGATTGGACTAGTATCTATGGTCACTCTGGCCCTAATGGTCAGTCATCCTCAGCTGACCAATGGTCTGGCAGTGATGTCTATTGATCTTGGAAGTGAATGGATCAAAGTGGCTGTGGTCAAACCAGGAATACCTATGGAAATTGTACTCAACAAGTAAGTATCAATAAAAATAATGATGATAATGATATTAAATTTTACATCTGAATGATGTCTCTATGAAGTAATATAACCTGGTCAAAGATAACTTTCCCTGAATTTAAAAATGTTTTGCAATCAGAGCAGCTTATAAGAATTTATTTTGGACTCATATTTTGAATCAGTTATCATGCTATATATTTTTATGAATTGTCTATTTCAATTAAATTCAATGATTCATTACATCAGATTTGTCATGAAAGAGGAATGCATTTCTCCCTGTATTTATAGCCAAATTTTGGTCCCGTTCCGACACCTCCATACCAACACCAAACCTAATTTCAGCACCGCAATGGATCTCTGCTTCAATGCCTGACATCATTCCAGCATCCTGTGTCCGCTCGTAAAACGCTTACAATCGCTCCATCAGAGTTTGTGCAACGTTTCATCACCGCCCGTGCAAAGCTGGCCAAGCAGAGATCGTCCAGCTTTCAAGATTTCTGCGTGAGCCTAGCTGACCCAAGCGTCAACTAACTTGCGTCTAGTGGTTCCAAACTTTGACTGGGCATTGTTGGAGAGGTGGTGAACTTTTGCCGGAACGGATAATTGCCCACTCCTCATTTCTCGCAATATTTTTGCAGCTCAAAACTTTCGGAGTGGTAGGAGGGACCATCAGCAGTGGCCTAGCTTATACGGCTTGCCCTGAACAGAGGCAACTTCTGTTAAACTGTGGTGAACAGTAAACAAGCAGTGATGATTTTGTTCATCACTTTAGGAATGCTGGAGAAAAGTTCTGGGGGTGTGACCAGGCCTTCAGAACTTAACTATTTAATGTTCATGAGGAAAAGTAGCCTCATCACAGTCCTGTAATAACTTTGTCTCAAACCTTTGTTGGTTTTATCTTTGAACAGAGAGAGCCGGAGGAAAACACCTGTTACAATCGCTATTAGGGATGATGAGACGCTTTACGGAGACCCAGCATTATCTGTGGTAAGTGAAAATTCTACCTGATTTTAAAAAGTTAAATAGGAAAGCTCTTAAAATCAATTTCTTTAGATCAGGATGGATATGGTCCACAAGTTACTATCTACAATGTGTGTAATATTTGTTGTAACACAATCAGAATACTTTGTGCTGTGTTTTTCTTATAAAAAAAAGTTTGGGAAATGAATAAAGTATGATAAAAGAACAGAAATTTCATAGTGGAATTTCAAAATGGAATTTCAAAATGTAAATTAAGTACATATCAAATACATCTATGCCCTTCCAAGCTTTGCAGTAAGAATTTCTTTAGACTGTGGGATGGTCGCTAAAATTGTGACTTTCCGTGGGGCGGCAAATACAACCACGGTTCTTGGACATGATAATATGTAAAATATTATGAGTGAATACATGCACAATGTCGCCATCGGTAAATTTTGCTCCTGACCTCAAAATTAAAATAATAATATGCAAAATCGTACCATTGATTCGACTGGAAATTCCGCCATTCACCCCGTGTGTTAAGGACTTCCGTGAACGCGCGCAAGCGTGCACAATGCATGTAACCTCGTTCACGTTTTATTTTTTTTTATTCGCTGTACATGATATACGTTATAATACAGAATGTACGATGGCGGATAAGATGTCGTCGTCTTCGTCGTGTTTTGACAGTGAAAATGACGATTTATCACTAGCAAATATATGCTACATGCACGTCTTACCCAAGGAAAGAGGGCCAGTAAATTCCTTTCAAGTAAAGAGCTAGAACAAATTTAAGCCTTTGCTGCATTCGTTGATGTAGACTACCTGGGACTTCAGAATAAAAATAGCTATTCGTGCAGCAGAGAAGTTTGCGATTGACTTGCATGCAGCCCGGCCCCGGGAGACCAGCCCGACGTCCGACCAGCATTTCAGCAAGATCCGAATGGATCAAAATAAATATACATGTAGATGTTCGATGTAGGCCTACCGCGTTTACATCTTGCCCAGAGCCAGGTCAAACATCGTTCGTATATCACCAGCATTGAGCAATCAAGCGATCGAAGGTAATTTGTTTTCACTTTGTGCTCTTGCATTTCACTCTCTGCAAAAGTGAAGCGGTGCAAACTTTGATGATTTTTGTATAGGTCTACATCTAGATTTCTTAATTGAGTCGATGAATAATGTGCCTCATGACTTACTTCGTCTTCTATTCATAGGCTTGTAAATGTGGTGGTGAAGTAAGTCATGACATGAGTCACATTATGTATCGATTCAATTAAGAAATCTAGACCTATACAAAAATCATCAAAGCTTGTACTGCTTCACTTTTGCAGAGAATGAAATGCAAAAGCACAAAGTGAAACAATTTTGGCATGGACAAAGATCGCTATAACAAAGATCACCATCTCAAAATCATCCTCTGTATCTTTTTCACCTTCGATAGCTTGATTGCTGGAATGCTGGTGATACGAACGATGTTTGACCTGGCTCTGAGCAAGATGTAACGCGTTACATCTATAACGTTAGTTTGATCCATTTGGATCTTGCTGCAATGCTGGTCGGGCTGGGCAGGAGCGTAACGGGTCGGTGGCCATGCAGGAGGGGCAAGAGCCAAAAAATCCATGATTTTCCAAAAGGGGGCTAATTTTTCAGAGGAAAGTTTCGACCAGCCCCCCCCCCCCCAAAAGTTTTTCAACCAATTGACAAGCAAATAAAAATAAAGGTTTTCACCCACAAATGAAGTATATTTCGTACACGAAAAAAAGGGTCTTCAATTTCAAAAGAGGGGGCACACCTTTGTTTTAATGGCATATTTACATTACAAATTTTAGTATTTTGCTTCTCAAAAGGGGGGGGGGAGGCAGGCAATGGTGTCATGAGGCAACATTTTGAGGGGCGATATGGTGTATCGGGTAAAAAAAACAATGCGAGTGAGCAAAAAATTATACATTTTTATTACAAAAATCAAATTTCAGATTTTGACATAATGTTAAAGAAGATAACATATTTTTCACCCTTCTCTCTTTCCTTTTCCTTTTTTTTCTTGGTCTGTACGCCACGGTAAACAAGATTTTGTTTATGATTTTGCATGCTTATTTTAAAAAAAAATAAAATCACCTTTTTATGACAATCTATCTGTTCTTCTTTCTTTCCTTTTCCAGTTCCTCTTTTTCCCCTTTCCCTTTCATTCTCCCCCTTTTCTTTTTTCCCCTTTCATTCTCCCCCTTTTCTTTTTTCCCCTTTAAGTTCCCGGTGAACTCCGCCAGGGGGGATAGCTTGCCCCCCCTGCACTGTTAAGCCACTGCTCCCTGGGATGGGCCGGGTTGCATGCAAGTCAATCGCAAACTTCTCTGCTGCACGAATAGCTATTTTTATTCTGAAGTCCCAGGTAGTCTACATCAACAAATGCAGCAAAGGCTTAAATTTGTTCTAGCTCTTTACTTGAAAGGAATTTACTGGCCCTCTTTCCTTGGGTAAGACGTGCATGTAGCATATATTTGCTAGTGATAAATCGTCATTTTCGCTGTCAAAACACGACGAAGACGACGACATCTTATCCGCCATCGTATATTCTGTATATAACGTATACCATGTACAGCAAATAAAAAAAAATAAAACGCGAACGAGGTTACATGCATTGTGCACGCTTGCGCGCGTTCACGGAAGTCCTTAACACACGGGGTGAATGGCGGAATTTCCAGTCGAATCAATAGTACGATTTTGCATATTATTATTTTAATTTTGAGGTCAGGAGCAAAATTTACCGATGGCAACATTGTGCATGTATTCACTCATAATATTTTACATATTATCATGTCCAAGAACCGTGGTTGTATTTGCCGCCCCACGGAAATGAAAAACTAGAGACATTTTCCTTGTCCATCCCACAGTCTACTTGAATGTTTTCATAAGAAATGAAATAAGGGGCAAATAATGGGAGGAAAGATTCATCCAAGCTGTACTGTAACATGTAATTTATACAATTGTGGTTAATATTTTATGCTGCATGCTAGCAAGATAGAAAACAGTTTGAAAGATTTTATAGTCCTTATGTAGTATACAGTATTGTCCTATCAAGTATGACATGCAATGTGGAGACATTTATAAATCAGTGTGTATTTTGCTTTTAAAGTGAATTTATTTCCCCTGTTGGTAGCAAACATCACAAACCTAATGAATTAAACATGCAATGCTTCTACTAGTCATCTTTATAATTCAGTGGTAGTGTCATTGCCGAGAACGTTGAAGATTTAAAGTGCCATCTAATTGAAGAGATGACAAGATATTTTATCTTGCTAGATGTCAACTTAGTAGCATTATATAAAATTGACAGGTTATCTTGCCTTGCCAATTTACATGTAATGCCTTAAGAATTATGTTGAAATGGTTAGATGCGTTATAGTTAAATTAAATTCCTTATTGTTTTGACATGGTGAGATATTTTATCTTGTGAGACCTGTTGACTTTAATAAAAAGAGATGTCGACATGATAGGATTCATTATCTCAACAAGTCTACTTTTAAATAAAATCATATGAACATGTTGTCATGGCAAGATTACATATTGGTAGCATCAACATGTCAGTAATTTACTTTTTTATGAGTCATCTTGGCGAGGTAAAATCACCTTGTTGACATATTATTAAGGCTTTTAAGTTGGTGGGCAGGACTGAATTTCTAGCCATCTTCTTGCCAATACAGGTACTTTAAAGCTTCTGTAAGAGACTGAGTGGCTGTTTTCATGGGTAATTTGATGAGAGCAATAGTTCAGCATCTCCTGCCTGAGGCATGCACTCCATAATAACAGATTATGATTCATTGTTGCAGTCTGCCATGGCTTGATGATTTTCAGAATATGTTTAGATTATCTTAATATGGAGGAAGGGATGTGTTGGTTTATACATGTACTTCATGATTGCTAGCAAATCAGGTTATTTTGTCTTCCATGGTGATGATTTTAGATGATCATTTTTTTGACAGTGATAAAAGTAATAATGGTTTGACTTGTATGTACAGGTAGATGGTGGTTAGCTTGCAGTGCAGTCGTGGGGATATGATAATGATATCGATGGTGGTTCAGGTTGTGAAGTTGTGGTGATGATGATGTTGATGAAGGTGATGATGATGGTTGTGGTGGTGGTGATGATGATGATGATGATGATGATGATGATGATGATGGTGGTGATGATGACGATGATGATGACTAATGAAATAAAATGTTAGTGGTTTGTTAAATGGCAATTAGGAGAAGAAGCTGGATGGCTATGCTGGTGGTGATTGTGTTGTTAACAATATTGATGGCAGTAGGGATCATATATAAACTCAAAAGTAAACTGTCAAATGAAGACTGAGATTTGACAATAAGTTTGGATCTTGAATAAGAACAATACCTGAAGATGTGCCTACATGTTAGCAATGCTACCATATCCTTTATTTTTTTTTAAATATCTGTTTTTTAATTTTTTATTTTCAGTACTGTATTTTTTCATCTTTCTTTTGTAGCTAATTTAGCACTCTGCATAGTAGGAAAGTACATGTTCATGTTAATTTGTGCATTATAAATCATATATATTATTATCATCATAGATAATGATCCTCAGGATTATGCAACATAAAGTTTTCTAAACACATAATAAAAATGTACATTTGTTGATTTTGTCAATACAGGGAGTAAGGTATCCTAAAAGTAACTATTACTACCTCCAAGATCTCTTGGCTAAATCTATAGAGAACCCTCTAGTAAAGTTACATCAGAAGAGATTTCCATTCTATGAACTGGGAGAAGATGAAGACAGAGGTAAGTAATTTTGATATTTGACCAGGGGAGTGTTTCACACAGATTTAAGTATGACTTAAGTCGCACTTAAATGTTGACGTGATGCAATGCACGATCTTATTAATCAATAGGCAGAAGTGAGCATCCTCATGACACGATCTGACCATTGCGGTCAAGCCTTTTATAATGCACGCAACTAGACATTTAAGTGCGACTCTAAGTCATACTTAAATCTTTGTGAACCCCCCCCCTCCTGGTCTATTTATGGATAGTTGTGTGATAATATGTACAAACAGTATCGATCCATTTGATATATATATACTATATTGTGTGTGTCTTTTTTCCAAGCTAATGGTGATGTAATATGTTATGACATTCATGTCATGAAATACTTTGTTTATAAAGATGTTCTATGTTGCTGACATTTTGTTACATGCATCAAGATGGGGTTGAAATACCATTATGTTATACTTTCTTTTGTCATCTTGTATTATTGTTGTAGGATTTTCAACAAGATTAACAAGCAATTTGTTGTGCTACATGTATGTCATGTGACTAAATGTTTTTACCTAGTACTTAATGTTACATTGTATAATTTTTCTCCCTTGTTTTAGGCACTGTGTACTTTAAGCACAGTGATGATGTCATCTTTCATCCAGAGGAGCTTCTTGCCATTGCTCTTAATAAATCAAGACAAAGTGCTGAAGGATTTGCAGGTAAACAATTGGTGATTTTATTTTCATTGTTAATCTTCTGGTGTTGGCAATGTTGGGCTGATCGGCAGAGCTCCAAGATTAAAATAGGACTTGGCCGGTATTGAATTGATCGGCAGAGCTCCAAGATTAAAATAGGACTTGGCCGGTATTGAATTGATCGGCAGAGCTCCAAGATTAAAATAGGACTTGGCCGGTATTGAATTGATCGGCAGAGCTCCAAGATTAAAATAGGACTTGGCCAGTATTGAATTGATCGGCAGAGCTCCAAGATTAAAATAGGACTTGGCCAGTATTGAATTGATCGGCAGAGCTCCAAGATTAAAATAGGACTTGGCCGTTATTGAATTGATCATCAGAGCTCCAAGATTAAAATAGGACTTGGCCGGTATTGAATTGATCGGCAGAACTCCAAGATTAAAATAGGACTTGGCCGGTATTGAATTGATCGGCAGGCTCCAATATTAAAATAGGACTTGGCCGGTATTGAATTGATCATCAGAGCTCCAAGATTAAAATAGGACTTGGCCGGTATTGAATTGATCGGCAGAGCTCCAAGATTAAAATAGGACTTGGCCGGTATTGAATTGATCGGCAGAGCTCCAAGATTAAAATAGGACTTGGCCGGTATTGAATTGATCGGCAGAGCTCCAAGATTAAAATAGGACTTGGCCGTTATTGAATTGATCGGCAGAGCTCCAAGATTAAAATAGGACTTGGCCGGTATTGAATTGATCGGCAGAGCTCCAAGATTAAAATAGGACTTGGCCGGTATTGAACTGATCGGCAGAGCTCCAAGATTAAAATAGGACTTGGCCGGTATTGAACTGATCGGCAGAGCTCCAAGATTAAAATAGGACTTGGCCGGTATTGAACTGATCGGCAGAGTTCCAAGATTAAAATAGGACTTGGCCGGTATTGAATTGATGGGCAGAGCTCCAAGATTAAAATAGGACTTGGCCGGTATTGAATTGATCGGCAGAGCTCCAAGATTAAAATAGGACTTGGCCGGTATTGAATTGATCGGCAGAGCTCCAAGATTAAAATAGGACTTGGCCGGTATTGAATTGATCGGCAGAGCTCCAAGATTAAAATAGGACTTGGCCGGTATTGAATTGATCGGCAGAGCTCCAAGATTAAAATAGGACTTGGCCGGTATTGAATTGATCGGCAGAGCTCCAAGATTAAAATAGGACTTGGCCGGTATTGAATTGATACCTCAGCTAGAACTTTATGTAGTTTACCCAGTATTTTTATAAAGTAAAATACTTTCTATCTTTGATTTTCAATTGTCTGTTTGGGATCAGTATTTTGCTTAAATCTAAATCAGCCACCTTTTGGGGGAAATGTCATACTTGTGTATTTCAAGTTCAATGTTGAAATTCTCTTTCTTAACTTTATAAATTTCCCACTGTAACCATAAGCCTCCCCAAATAAAAGCAGTTCAATATTGCTCAACTAATTGATTCACAATTGCAAAAGAAAATTATCCAAATTACATGTAGAGCATTGTTTGGGTGATTTTATCTGACAAGTACCATAGGAACTTTGGTTCTCAGCCAGTCAATATCAAGGAAAATCAGACGAAAAATGGTAATAAAACAATTTGATGTATTCTTCCATGACAGAGCAAATTATCAAAGATGCAGTGATCACAGTACCTGCATTCTTCAACCAAGCAGAGAGGAGAGCTGTTCTGTACGCTGCTGAACTAGCTGGTCTTAGGGTACTCCAGTTAATGAATGACAATACTGCAGGTAAATCAATCGTTTACATGCTAATGTTGCAAAGGCACTAGTTGCAATCCTGCACATTTGCACAGTAAATTCAACAATTTTAATAAGTATTTTTCTTTCTTACCTTCATTTAAGAGAATCTTCTTGTATATTACACCAACATATGTTGTAGTGATTATCAGTCAGTATCAATTCAGAGCAAATATTATTAAAAAACAGTTAACATCATTTATTCAATGTGGAAGACCATGTCCACCCCTAGGAAAAGTTTATTTGATTAAATAAAAAGTCAAACAAGTTTAATGCTGATTTTTATTCATATTCAGTTTATCTTTGGGTATGTACTGCCAATGGAGGGCAAATTTGATCAATAAATTAGTGTGTCAGAATCTAAATCTCTTAAGCTTGTATTGAATATCTGATGTAAATTACCCTTGTTTTCGGATATTTGCTCCCTGCACACAATGTATGCACTATCTCAACTCCCTGGGGCATTCCAACAAGAGGTTTACAGTGTGTGTGGAAAATTGACAGAACCGTTCCACATTTTTCGCTCAGAGTAACAACTTATATTTTCTACAAGCAAGTGTACCCTGTGTTAAATACTTATGTTAGATAGTTAATTTTGATCTTGATACATTATGTTATATGTTTGTTATGTATATTTGTTTTTAAAAGTGGAATAAATAAATAGACCAACGAAGGGAGTAGGTTATACTGATTACATGTAGAACTTCCTAGAAACACATTTAAAAAATGAAAATTTACCTCCTCTACAGTTGCTCTGAACTATGGCGCTTTCCGGCGTAGCGACTTCAACTCCACACCCCAGAACATTCTATTCTATGACATGGGAGCGGGCAGCACTACAGCTACCATCGTTAGTTATCAGCTGGTTAAGACTAAGGAGAAAGGTATACAAGAAACTAATCCACAGCTAGCCATCAAAGGAGTTGGGTAAGTTGGTCTATTATTCTAATTTATTACTGTATTATATGAATTACATGAAACTTTAAAGGTGTTGTCCCGAATTAGTGATGTATAACACGTTGTTGAAATAATAAAGATGAGTGGAAACTGTTCATAAGTTCTTGTGTTGTTTAATTTCTAGTTTCAACTCTCTGTTTCAACGAAGTAGCAATAGCAATAAAAATTCAACAACTGTGTGATGATTCCTGCAGAAAATAAAAACAAGACAAAGGAAAAAATAAGAAGTATAGTTTGCAAAAACCAAAGCTAAATAACCTACATTTGTTTACAATAAGCTATCAAGTTTTCATATAGTTTTTTCCTGAAATGATGTGACATTTTCCATTCTTGCATAACCACTTAATATCAAAATTGCAATAACTTTTCATACCAAACAACTACTAATTCAGAATCATTAAAAACTCCTGGGCAATCTTACTTCAAGTATGAAATTAATCCCCCCCAAAATCCCAGAGGTTCATAACGACCTGAACTATTTCCAATCATTTACAACTCCGCGAATCCAAGCATAAATTAAGCGGCAGATCACTTTTACAGATGACAGAATATCAATCTGCACCCAATTTTCTGCGTAGGTTGTGTATCTATCACTTATGGCAGCCCCGCCATACAAAAAATATTTTTCCCATGCCTTAAAATAGTATTTAACTCAATTTTCCCTCAAAATTCATATCATAGCTCATCATACTCATTACTGTTCAATAATTAGCATTTCTCACAACTCAGAGCAATTATTCTCCACCAAAAACTAAGATAAAACTGGAATTAGAATCCGCAGAGTGAACAGCCAAACTTCTGCGGGAGTGCGGGAGAATCAAACAATTTCTTGACAGATCGATCTATAAAAACCCTTCAAAAAGCATCATAGAATACAATTTTGTCTTATTCTTCAATCATACAGACACTATAACTATCCAAAATATCATAAACGATTTCAACATACCTTTTTACTGCATAACTCTGGTAAATTTTAAAGAAATCGAAAGGAAACCCGACGACACGTCGAGCGTATCACTAACTCGTGGCTAAGCAAAAAAAGCAACTCTTTCTTTTCAGTAGTTCAATTCAGTAGTCTTTGTCGCAGCCACTTTAGAGGAAAGTACAATGCAGTCATAACAGGTGTTGAAAGACCCAGTGTTGAAGCTGACTGGAAGCCTGCCGTACTTAATGGGTGGTGCTCTAGTATTGAATCAGTGTTTAGTTATTGGAATCATCATGCACAGATTGAATGTCATGTAGTCTGTACTAGCATTATGTCAAACCTAATACTGATCTTTCTATGTCAATATGTTGTTATCAGGTTTGATCGTACCCTTGGTGGTTTGGAATGGGAGATCAGACTTCAGAAACACCTTGCTGAAATGTTCAACAAGCAAGGAAAGACAGCTAACAAGGTGGAGACGTCTAATAGAGCTATGGCCAAACTGCTCAAGGAAGCTAAGAGGGTGAAGAAAGTTTTAAGTGCCAACAATGATATCACTGCTCAGGTATGGAAATGATGATGTTGGAATTGGTGGCAATAGGGATGTTGATAAGGAAGGGAAGGAGTAGCGGAGACATGGGGGGAGGGGAAAAAGGAGGAGGGGGAGGTTGGGGGAGAGGGGGATGACAATGAGGGTTATGATGATGATGATGGTGGTAGTGGTGGTGGTGATGATGATGATGATGATTATGATGATATTCAGACTATATAGTTATTATGTGGCAACCCTTTTTTAGTACAAGCTAAGAAGGGAATCATTGCAGCATACCAAGTAGAGATATCAGAATTAAAAGAATCCCAGCCATATCGTTCTAACCTTTGAACTTCAACCTTTTCCCTATCAGATTGAAGGTCTCCTTGACGACAAGGACTTCAAGGGTCATGTGACCAGGGCGGAGCTTGAAGAAATGACCTCTGACCTTTTTGAGAGGGTTGGTGGACCAGTGGAGAGGGCATTGAAATCATCAGAAATGATTATGGTATGTATTCATATACAGTGTTTGTAGATCACATGCATATGATGTCCTATTCTCATAGCGCCCTCCCTTAGAGGATATAGGAATATGTGTAAATTGAGTTGTTGGAGATGCACCAGTTGTAGATCACCCATACATGCAAGACGATGGCATCAGCCTGTTGAGATGATGGCACATTGACGTAAATGCACAAGGTTTATACAAACTGAGACTGATTTGAGTTTTTGAATTTCACTATTAGTAAATGAGCCTCATAAAAAAACAGGATTATAATCATAATTCAACTTCTTGTCATTGTCAGTAGAGTACAAAAAACAGTTTTTATTAACATTGTTTTGTATCTATAATGTGGAATTATATATGTAACTACATGTATTAAGAATAAAAACTGCTATATAAACATGGCTTATTTAGTTGGTGTTGAATAAGTATGTCCCCCCTTAGTTTATCTTTTAGTATTGTTTTCAATTTCATTCCATTTTCTTTTCAATAAGA
Organism: Lytechinus variegatus; assembly: GCF_018143015.1. Lineage (NCBI taxonomy): Eukaryota > Metazoa > Echinodermata > Echinoidea > Temnopleuroida > Toxopneustidae > Lytechinus > Lytechinus variegatus. The sequence continues at coordinate 41,342,252 of NC_054747.1, read as the reverse complement.
CAGAGTTTTCAAAGCAGTTGTGGCTAGCAATAGGGAGCCCTATTAAAACAAGTTTGTATTGGTTACATGATAATTATATGCAACATTTATATACATGTAATGCTTAATACAATGTTTTTAAGAGCTGCTTACTATTACCCCTAGCATGGCTACCCTGAAAGGGTGCTTCAGCATTCAAAGAATTTCTTCCAACCAGGTACCCATTTACTTCACATGGTAGAGAGTGGCAAATATAGATAAACGCCTTTTCTAAGGAAGTGAGCACTATTGTGAGATTTGAACCCCTGACCTTATGGGTTACCTACCTAATGAGCTGTAACACCTCTAATATATATATATATATATATATATATATATTTTTTTTGTTTAGGATGAGATTGATCAGGTTATCTTGGTTGGCGGTGGAACAAGAATTCCAAAAGTTCAGGAAACGCTGTTGAAAGTAACAGGAAAGTAAGTAATAACAATCAGCATCTATAAATTATCAGTAGTGTATGGCCGATTATTGAATGTTTTCATGGGAATTTTTATTTTGATTTTGATTTGCTTTCTGCATTCACATGATCAGAGAAATACAATATAATTATACAGAGATAGTAAATATATAATAATTCAGCAATACTCATACTCAATTCACATTTAGTCCAACTATACCAAATGGTATGAAATGGCTGAACTGATGATTGTCTAAATGATAGTAGACAAGTTGGTAATTGGACAAATTGACATTAGACCAATTGAATATAAACCATAAATTTAACACGTAGAGTTAGAGAGGTTTGTCACAGATGGCTATTCATAATTTAAACCACATCTTTAGACCAGGAATTTATTTCAACTCAAGTTCAGAATATGGGCCAGTAAGTTTTGATTATTAATTATCTTATACTATGGAACCAACTTCATCTTAGAATTAGAATGGCCCAATCTGTACCTGCTTTTAAAACATTATTGAAGACACATCTGTGTAGGGAAGCATTCAAGTAGATCATCATTTTTAGTGCGTAGTATAAGCAATAGGAGCAACCGAAGCTCAGTAGAGTATATTATCATATTATTATATTATACAACTCCCAAGAATGTTCTGTAATCTGATTGGTCCAAATCGGATCACATGATAAAATTCATTGAATTGCACTATTGCATCCAAAACACACTATCCTGCTCTCTGATGTCATACTAAATGCACTATCCTGCATCCTGACGTCAGAGTGCAGGATAGCGCGAGTTCTGGAATTATCTAGAATTATCTAGAACTTAGATCAAATTTGTGGCAACTTAGCAACATGGGGGTGGTGTATAAAACAACAATGCACTCATTCTTGTGCATAGAGTACCTAAAAAATTAACTCTGTGCTTGACTCGCCAAATGGATATACCGCACTCGGTTCTGTGTACCTCTGTGCGGTATATTCATTGGTTCTTCTTGCACATTGTTCAGTATTTGGCCCTGCATGAACAAGCTTTATGTGCACTATTTGTATGCTATAGGAAGGAGCTTGGTAAGAGTATCAATGCTGATGAAGCGGCGGCGCTCGGGGCAGTCTACCATGCTGCTCATCTTAGCAAAGGTTTCAAAGTGAAGAAGTTCCTCATCAAGGATGCTAATGTATTCCCCATTCAGGTGAGAGAAGCGTTGCCATGGTATTTTAATAATGTGATTGTTTTTACAGCAATTTCCTCAGGGATGTCTCACAATATGTGTAATTTAAAGTAGGAAAAAAGAAACATTGATGGAAATAGATGAGTGGGGGGGGGGGTTTAAGAGGAAATAAAGGAGTGACAGAGAGAGCACTAGGGAGATTACATAATTCCAAAAATTGAAATAATAATAGATAGGTGGGGGGGTCTGTAATTACTCTTCATTTAGGAGGAGTTCATACTTTGAAGAAAAAAATGAGAATTGATACAACAACTGTCAAAATATATGATAATGGCAAACTTATAACAAAACATTACCACTTAGCATGGCTTAAAGCAGTGATTTTGTTGTGATCTTTGTTAATAATAATATACAACATTTATGTAGCGCATAATACAATGTTTCTAAAGCGGTGCATACTTTCTTCTTTCTTCAGGTTGAGTTTGAGCGTGACATTGTTGATGATGACGGTCGTGAGGTGACCCGTAGCGTCAAGAGGACATTGTTCGGAATCTCTAATCCTTACCCTCAGAAGAAGGTCATGACCTTTAATAAACATTTTAATGACTTTGGTATTAAGGTCAACTATGGTGACCTTGAAAGGGTCATGAATGAGGATGATTTGGAGTAAGTGAAAGTTGGATTTTTCTATTTTGATTTCATTTTATTTTGACCTGTTGAAAAATAGTAAATAAATTAAACAGGGGCTTGGAACAATCTTAAACCCCCTTCCCCCCCAAAAAAAAAAGAGTGCTCAACACAGCCCTCGAAATGCAGAAGGATCCCTTGAAAATCCCCATTTACAGCAATGTTAAAGCTTATTCAATATTGCAGATTTAAGCAGTGGGCTGTGAAAAGTAGCCCTCCCCCCCAATATTAGATTTTTTGTGCCTGATTCAAATAACTTCAGAGATAATATGAATGTGTATGCCCTAAAAGAATTGTGATGCACAGATTTTGTTATTAATAGATTTGTTTTATTTGAAAAACTTGCAAGATTACATGGCAATATATTTTGATTGAATGTCTTAAGTTCAGCAAGACATGTACAATCCATCAGTCTTTCAGGGGTCTTTGGTGACCACAAATTTCAGTGATCTTGGAGACTGCCGATAGAGCTTGCCAATTTTCAATCTTTCAGTGTTGTTTCAAGGGTCTCTGTTCAGTAGAATGGGCCTTAACCCAGAGTTAAATAAGATAGCCCTCAGTTTCTGAATGAAATTAGTATTGAATAAACAGAGGTTTCATAAATACCTGTTGACAAGTATTGTTTTTTACCCTGGTTGAGCCCCACTGAATTGAGTGACATAAACTCATCTAATTGCGTTGAACTATTGATAATTGTCTGTTGCTCAGTAAATAACTAATTGATTTCATGTTGAAGGATAACTATATTGATGTGGTAGATTCTATAAAGTGGTGTCAGTCAATAGGGTAATATTCCCCGTTTTTAATTTCTGTGTCCTTTAGTATTCTGATATTTTCGTAAACTACATGCAACATATGACAAACCAATGATAAGTTTAAATCTACCTAATCAGTATCTTGACTTATCTTTCAGTGCATTTGGAGCTCACAAGTTACTTGAGGTCAATCTTAAAGGAGTGAAAGAAGCGATTGATAAGAATTCTGACTCAGAAAACAAAGGAATCAAAGCTCATTTTAGGATTGATGAGAGTGGAATCTTCCATTTAGATACGGTAAGATTATAAATTATATATTAGTATTCTTTGTTTGGGTTCACCTTAGCCTGTAATCTATGTTGAGGCTGCAGCTATTATCTTTGCTTTTTTTTTTCATGTGATGATGTTCTGCGAAACGTCTGATGTGGAAGACTAGGAACAGTGGGTGTCTGGTGGCAATATTTTTTTGTTTTACAATTAACTCACATTGTCATCGATAAAATGAAAGCAACTAACACAAGACATACAATAAACCCATAACATGTAGTCAATAAAAAGAAAACAAAAATTAAAAAGCAAGACAGGGAGTATGTAGCGGGTACTTACTCTGCAGCCAATATTTGTAGTCATATGCATACGATACATTGCTTTCATTTAGCGTAATAGCAATGACATATCTGTAGTCTCAGCCTTGATTACGTCCTAGTGTTATCTTTGCCTTTAAAGGGAAAGGTCAACTGAATTACAATGACCCATGGTCTGTCCTCACGATATAACTGATTGGGTTCAATTGGGATTTGCAGTTATACAAAGGTTCCCTATATACTCGTACATGAATAGTGCAGTTGGATCTAAACATTGTGTGTAATATTGTTAGTGTATTATAATTATCTATTTGGCATCACCTATGCCTGGGAGGGAAAACAGTGAAATGAATAACTGATTGGGGTTGGCAGATGGACCACTTCATTACACTGAAAGAAGCTACAAGTTACAGGTTTTCTCCTTTTTTGCAATGGGACTTAGTTATAAACTAGGATCAAGGATTAGCCAACATAAACTTATCCACCATAAACACAGAATGGATTTTGTAGATGTTCCTTGCAAATTGATATTCCCTAGGAATCTTGGTCACGATGATGATACAAGTTAGCATGAATCTCAATATGTTTGATTCTAAATCTAGCTTACCAAGTCTGATCAGCCAAGACAAATAAAACAAATGCCATCACCCTCCTCCCCTGCCCCCCCCCAAAAAAAAATGAAATGAATATAAAGAATGCCCAGCATTTTTGGTTCCATACTTCTGCTTACATGCATGATAAAAGAAAAAGAAATTGAAATTTTCAGTTCCAATATAAGTTTCTAAGGATATACTATCAGAAATATGGGTAAAAGTTGCCAGGTAATTCCAATACAATAGAATTTGTGTGACATTCAAATAAGATGAAGAAAGCTTACAGTAATTTGAGGTTGAATATGTAATTTTTTTTCACAGGTGGAATCAGTATTTGAAACAATGAAGAATGTGACAGATGAAACAGAAGAACAGTCTACCTTAGCAAGTAAGGGAATTATTTGAAATGAGAGTTTGATATTAACCACTGCAATCATCATCATCTTTATTATCACTACTATCATGGTCATCACCATCGCTATCATCATCATCATCACCATCATCATCACCATCATCATCATAATCTTTATCACTATCATGGTCATCGCCATCGCTGTCATCATCATTACCATCATCATCACCAATATCATCATCACCACCAACACCATCATCATCATCATCAAAGTTGTGTGATTTTTATGCCCCTGCAGATGAAGTCTGGAGTAGTAATAATTAAGCATTGCCCCTGTCCGTCCATCCTTCCGTCCACCCCCCCCTTGGTTTCTGCTTAATAACTAAAAAAATATTAATGGATTTAAAAAATCTTTGTTGTGTAGGTTGGTGACACCAAAATACAGGCTAAGTTTGAATTTGGAGTCTGCAGGTCAAAGGTCACAGCTCATTAAATATGCGAGTCGGTTTACGCATGATAACTTATGAAATATCAACAGATGAAACAAAATTTGAGTGTGTAGGTAGATGACACCAACATACAGGCTAGGTTTGAATTCGCAGTTCACAGGTCAAAGGTCAAAGCTCATTAAATATATGCGAGATGGTTTCCACATGATAACTTATGAAATATTCAACAGATTACAAAAATTCGGGTGTGTAGGTAGATGACACCTAAATACGGGCTAAGTTTCAATCATATTAAATGAATTTCTGATCGTGTTAAGCGGGGGTATCTGTGTCCTTTGGACACGTCACATTTCTAGTTAGTAATTTCTCTGATGTAATGCTTCTATTCGTATTGTTTATATTTTTTTTTTTTAAGAATTGGGAAGTACGATCAGTCGTTTCTTCTCTGGAGGGTCTACTACTGATGGAGATGATGATGATACCCAGACAGAGACGGAAGAACAAGGAGAAGGAGACAAAGATGCAGAGGAGGTAAATAGCTTCTTCTTGTCATAGGGCTTTGGTTTTGACTAGTGCTTTTTATCATTGTCTTTACAAGCTAAATATTTCATAGTCATCATACTTAAATAATTATAATTACATTTGTATAGTGATTGTTACACTTTGTGTGCTTAAAATAAAAATTGTAGTTATTATAACTCCGGTAATCGGATCCTGAAGAGCATTCAAACAAGAGTTCCAAGACTCAATTTCTAGGCATACTACATACTTGTAGGCTTTTGCATCCTACTAGGTACCCTAGGTTGAGTCTGGCAAACACACTGAAACACTGAAACACACGACCCTTTGATTGCATGGGGAGAATGTAAATCGCTACACCGCGCTGCTCCCACATTATGGATTTTTAAATTAAATTGATTCATTTTTCCTTGTTTTTTTTTATTATCTTTTTATTTCATTTGTTTTTTTATATAATAAATCGTACCAAGTAAAGATAATATAAAACATATTTTTCCCTTCAGTGTCTGCAAGATTATTCAGGTTTGGCACTCTGCATCTATGGAATAAGTGTACATGGATGGTTGAATGCTTATGTATGCTATTTATGCTTTTAGACACTTGAAATTGCTGATTTTCTTTGTTTTCATATCCTCTGATGGCTTTATGTTTTTTATAAGGAAATGATGTTCATTTGTGCCTTTTGTAATCATTTACTACCGTGCCCAACAGGAAGAGAAATCAGATGAAACAGCACCAGAGGGAGAGCAGGCAGAGGATGGAACAGCCCCTGAACAGCAAGAGGAGAACGGTGCAGAGGAAGAGCCTTCTGATGAACCCCCTCAGGAACAGGAAACACCAGAGGATGATGGGAAGGAAGAGGAGAAATCAGATGATGATGCTGAGAAGGTATAATGATTTTATTCAGAATACTTTCCTCTTTCAGTACTCTAGTGAAAATTGAACATTTTCACCTGGTCAATATTTCAGTAGTACAATATGGATTTTCTTTCATCATTTTCAACATCCACTGTCTACTTTCCATTTGGTCTCATCCCACATACTCTAATCCTTGTTTGCCTACAACTATTTAACCCATATACAATAGACCAAATTAAAAGAGGAAGACCAAGTGGATTTAGCCATAAAAGTATTACATGATGTGATCACACCAAGTGATATAAACCTCAAGGCCTGTATTCTGAGCTAAGGTTTAAATTAAACCCTGGTTTAAAATTGTGGTTTAAGTATGGAGAGCCAATTGGGACACAAATCCTTAACAGTACACAACCAATTTATTAACTCATTTGATACTCAAATTGTTCATAATTGTCTGAGAATAATAATTGAAGTATTTTTTTTTCATTATGAAAGTAAAAGGAAACAAAATAGATGACATAAGAAATGTACAATATAAACAGAATCTTTGAACTTTTTGCTCCCCATAATTTTAGCACAGAGTTAGACCATGGTCTACCTTACTTCAGATCAGAATACAGGCCAAAATGTCTTAGCCATGCTTAGCATGGGGGAATGAAAGTTTGCTTCTTTCCCTTTTGATTCCAAAATATCTCAAATGACAAATCGAACTTGGTTCAGGAATGCCACAAACCTTATATACATGTACTGTACTTTTTATGAACAGAAATCTGAGGAAGAAGGAGAGAAAGAAAGTACCAAGGATGAAGAAGAGAAGGATGGAGAGAAGAAAGAAGAATCAAAGGATGAAACACCAAAGGAAGATGTGAAGAAGGAGACCAAGCCTAAGATTGTTACCAAAAAGGAGAATATCACTGTTGAGATCCAGATCCTGGACTTGAATGAGCCGACTAGAGCCAGCAAGAAGGCATCCAGGAACAAGTTAGTATAAAGCATTTCCATGGTAATCAAAGAGCATTTCATATGAATGAGAAATCACTTCAGGATGATACAAGGTATAGAGGATTAATACTGTCATTGTGGAAGTTCTGTCTTTCTCTTTTACAGTGGTATGATGAAGCTAGTTGTTTGAGAAAGTTAAGAATAGGCTGGACTACTTGGGACATTTACAGGAGGGAAGGGAGGTTGATTGATTCTAAAATTGATGATTCATTTTGTAATTAAGTCAGATATGCCAGATATTCAAGAAAATTCTATGAGAAATGTAATGTGTTGTTGAAAATGAAAAATTATGATGATGGTAGTGATGATGATGATGATGATGAGGGTGATGATGATGATGATGATGATGATCATGATTATCATGATGATGGTGGTGATGATGATGGTGATGATGATGAGGATGATGGTAGTGATGATGATGAGGATGATGATAGTGATGATGATGATATTAATGAGGATGAATTTGATGAGGAAGAATTTGATGATGATGAGGGTGATGATGTTGATGATGCTGATAATGATAGAGATGATGATGATGTATTACTTCTAACACTAAATCCTGACATACTTTTATCCACCACCACCTGTACAGATTAAAGGAACTCCAAAGAAAAGAGGAGGAGCGTGTCGAGAGAGAGCAGGCCCTCAATAATCTGGAATCATTCATATTTGATGCCCAGGATAGGCTGTATAATGAGGATTATGAGAAATGCTCTACGGAGGAAAAGAGGGAAGATATTCGGTCAAAACTCAGCGAGGCATCGGATTGGCTGTATGATCAAGAACCTGATACACCCATACAGGTATGCAGATTGGAATTAAAGGATGAATGAGGGGGGGGTCGACATAACATTTCAGGTATGGGGATTGGAATTAAAGGGTGAGAGGAGGGTGGTGGGGAGGTCAACATACCCATACAGGTATGCAGATTGGAATTAAAGGGTGAGGTTGGGGGGACCATCTCAATGCCTCAATTACTTCATGTCCATGATAGCATGAAAGGTTTAACAATTTTTTCCAGATTTTGGCAATTTAAAAAAAATTAATTTATGAATGTACCCTGGTTACTTCACCCAGCTGGGATAAACAACCTTTGTTACTATCTTGCTTTTGTTTACGAGAATGATATTCACTTTGTATTTGCTGTAGCCTCCAACCCCAGCTTACTGGGACTCTACTTCTGAATTTGAAAACTCCCATGAATTTTCTACTCCATCCTGTTTCATAAATAATGAACAAAATGATGATTACAATCAAGGTTTCCATAATGGCAATGAATTATAAATGAGGTAATTAATTTCATGCTTAGAAAATAATACAATGCTTCAACATCGTTTTTCATGGTCACTTGCGGCAAAATATGAAATGAAAGGAAACGGTTACTTCCTTTCATCATGACAGCTCTTTGTCAGGTGTTTGTTTGAATCATTTAGTAGTCTGCCATTCTTTGTTGCATTTATGAGTACTTAATTTCTTTTCCTCTTTTTAAGCCATCTGTCAATTATAAGTGCCAGAGGCAATATGATGTTGTCCCATTTTCGTCATCAATTTTGAAAGTCCATTGCAAGTGCATGAGAGATGATAAGATGAATGTGCTATACAATGACAGAGAATTCTTATTTCAAAATCTTTTAGTTACTTTGCTGGAACGAAATTAAATACTAAAAAATTGCTTCCTTTCAATATAGGCATACAAAGACAAGCTTAAAGATCTGAAGAAATTGCTTAAGAACCTTGAGTACCGAGTAGATCAGCTGCGACGACGACCCGCTGCCATTGAGGCCGCCAAATCAGCACTCAACGCTTCATACCACTTCATGATAGTAGCCAAGAATGTCACTGGCGAGGACTTACTTTACACTGAAACAGAATTTGGTCTTCTAGAGAAAGCTTATAATGAAACCAATAATTTTTTTACCACTAAGTTGGAAGAGCAGGAAAGGACTGCATTGACAGAGAAACCTGCTTTAATAGTTTCAGAATTAGAGGAGAAACTTCTAAGCCTTGAGCGGGAAGTAAGATATCTCGTAGGCAAGGCAAAGTCAACACCGAAGTCAAAGCCAAAGCCAAAGAAAAAGACTGATAAAAAGAAAAATACAACAGAAACAGATGAAAGTAATGGAGATAATGGTGGTGATGAAGAAGCAGAAGAAAAAGAAAAAGGTACATTTTAGCTCTTTTCTCTTTCATTTTAAGCCACTTTTGCAAGTTGTAGCAATTATAGTTCCAAACTTGTCAAACCCCCTTACATTTTTTTAAATAATCTATTTTTTGTCTTGCCTGAAGGAAGTTCGGTAGAGACATACAGGGCTGTGAGAGTTCAGATTTTTGTTTTGATATTCAGCTTAATTTAAGCTTAGTTGTGACTTCCCTCTTTACAAAAAGTATGGGAGCTCTTTCTATTTCAGATTTTTTCAATACTCTTCAGCTTTTTTCAGATCTTTTTATTTGTGACCACTCACACCCCTGGACATAGTAATCACTTTTCCTGCTGGTCTGTTAGTCCGTTAGTCTGTTAAAAAATGTTAAAGTTTTTGTTCAATGTGCTGTCTGCTCTCATTTCTTTATTTCTGCATCAATTGTGTTTACACTTTGTACATATGATCCTTTGGTAATACCACATGTGTGTTCATGAGGATGATAAGGTCAAAAGATCATATGGCATATTTTATTGATCGCGATTTCAGGCTAGACCTGTGGTTTCGTGAACCATCTTCCTTAATCTACTCTTTGTGGGAAAGTTGCAAGTTTGTCTGTTTTGCTAAATTTTTGTTCACAAAGTGGGACTGAATTTTCTTAAACCTTGATCAAGAACAACAAATTATAAGTCTCAATTTTTTACATTTGGGTGATGGAAGTTATTAAAAATCTTATCAAGCACCAAAGAACATGTTTCAATGGTTTATAAAGTTGAATATAAGTTTTGAACAGCTTCATGCCCTCGCACCCCCCCCCCTGTTCAATCAAGGAAAGGTTTGATATATTGTTATGTTTTCTTCTTTCTCTTTCAACAGTTGTTATCCCTCCCCCTGAAGAAGGAGAGGAGACCACTGATAATGCACAGGATGAGGATCCTGCTGCAGTAGATGTGGAAGGGAGTGAGGAGCAGGATCAAGAAGAGCCAACTGAAGCCACACCCACCGGGGAGGAAGAACAAATACCAGAAGAGCCTTTACAATTAGAAGCACCTGAAGAAGGTAGAGTAAAGTCCAAATTTGTAAATAAAACTTTTTTTTGGTTTGATTTAGTAGGTACATATACATTCTATTTTCTATAAGTTAAAAGCCCCTCTTTTAACCCTAAAACGACTGGGCTATTTGAGATGTATTGAGGATGGGGGAGGGGGCCTTTTGATCTTGGCCACTGTTCATGTGATCTCGCGAAAATTTGGCATGCACGTTCTTTACCCCATGAACTACAAGCCAGTATAAACAAATTTAGAAAGTATTATTTTTCATTGATTATGAATAAATTATCAAATTTATTCATCAAAAACATTTGCATATTAAATACCCAATGCCACTTCAAATTTACTTCTTTTTCCAGATGTCATCTTTGTAATCTAATTTAAAGGTTTCCTTAAAGGACAAGTCCACCCCAACAAAAAGTTGATCAAAATAAAAAAAGAAAAATCCAAAATTTCATCAAAGTCGGATGTAAAATAAGAAAGTTATGACATTCTAAATTTTTGCTTCATTGCACACAACAGCTATATGCACATCCTGGTCGGTATGCAGATGAAGAAGCTGATGACATCACTCACTCACTATTTCTTTTGTATTTTATTATATGAAATTTGAAATATTCTATTTTTCTCCTCATTGTCCCATGAAACAAAGTTTTATTCCTCCCTGAACTTGTGGCATTACCATTGTCATAACATTTTACGGTTTAAGTTAAGTTGGTCCTTGATGTCAAATTGGTAAAAAATTATTGTATAAATTAAACAATAAAAACCAAAAGAAATAGTGAGTGATGGACATCATCGACTCTCTCATTTGCATGCCACTGAGTTGTGCATATAACTGTTTTGTGAAAAATAAGCGAAACTTTAAAATGTCATAACTTTCTTATTTTACATCCGATTTTGATCAAATTTTCAGCATTATGCTTGTTTGATTTTTCTCTATTGATTCAAGTCAACATTTCTCTGGGATGGACTTGACCTTTAAATAAGAATGGTGAAAGCCAATTTTTTCCTTATGTATTTCTTTTTAGGGTTAAGTTAATCCCCTTGAAGTGTTGGTAGTTTCTGTCAAGATATACTCTTTGGTACTAATAAAAAAATATGAGTTTCATTATAATTTAGGGAACCATATTGATAAAATACTACCAGAGTTAATAAGTTTTACAAACACAGGCCCCAGTTATTAAAGCATTTATAGCCTCTTGAAGGAAGGAAAGACATTCTAATTTGATTTGTAAATTTTATACATTATTTGTTTTATTTCAGAGGTGACAGATACAGCACAAGAAGAGGCAGCACCAACAGAAGCCCCTACAGAAGAAGTAAAAAGTCATGCTGAGCATTCACATAAAAATGGGGATTTGTAACAGTATTTAAATTAAATGTATCTATGTTATGATGATTTACCATGAAGTGTGTTTACAAAGTGCAAGTGTGATATTATTTTTCTTGAAGCATTGTATGGTTTTACCATTTAGAATAACCACACATGTATGTTGCAGAATAGCATTGGTCTTATTACACTCCCTTTGGTCATTCCAGATGTCGTTTGGTAGCATTCCACAAAGCACATGAAGTTTTATGAATCTTGAAACAAAGTGTATGTACCAATCACTATTTTGAATAACACTGGTCCAGTTCACTTCCTTGGGGTACTCCATTTTGTATGTACTTGGTGTGTTCACAAGTCCAAGTTTTGAAAACGTTATGGTTAGTCGTGTGGACTAATCAGTACATTCACAGACATTGGTTGTATTGCACTGTCTTGGTTGTATTTATTAACATTGTACAGTATTGTCATACAGTATGTGGTTCATGTGGAACAGCTGCTGTATTCAAGAGTATTGGTAGTACTGCCCTTGAACATTGTTTTGTAATTCGTTTACAAAAATTTAAGGTCTTTGTTTCCTGAAAAGTTGTATTAAAGTAAGTTTATTGTTCCTTGCATTTCTGCACAGCATTAGAAATGCTGATAATATTGAATATTGACAGGCAGTTGTTTGTAATTTACACAGTTTGTGGTGCCATTATTATGCCTACACTATTAAATTGTGAATTTTCCTTAATTACTTCTTGATACAATCGAAAGAAATTTGTGTTTAATACATAGGATATATCAAAAGTAAGAATAGGTATTTATTAATTTTTCATTGATCAATACTTGGTAATTTTGTACTTTCAACATTAGTTGATCAATATTTAAACAGTTTACCATTGAATATTTGCATTTGCAAAATTTTAAGAATTTATACAATTACAAATTACTAGTATATTGCTTGTGTAAAGGACTCCCAAATGCACCTTTGCCACCTAGATATTCTAATATACATGAAATGTAATCTTACAAATATCAGTTTCTTGATGATAGTAAAACCATACAGAACACACTTCATGGTAAAGAATAGTTGTAAATGTGGATTATTTTATTAGACTGATTCTTAAATCCAAATTACTAGGACTCCCTCTACCTCTCTAAACTTATCACATTGGACTTGGTCTCATCCATTTGGTCTATTATCAGTTTGGTCTCATTGCCACAAAGTGGCCTAACCATTACTTGGACTGTCATTTAGTCTAATGCCTAGAACCTCAATGCATAAAAGTTGCTATCATATTAACTCTGCTATCCAATGGTAACTGCCATGGTAACGTATCTCAACAGTCATTCAAAATCAGGATTCTGTGAAAGTTACCATCGGATGGTATAGCCACTATTACAGTAACTTTCATGCAACGCGACACAGATGGACTACTTTCCATCTCGTGTATTTCCTGTTTTGCAATTTTTTTCAAATGAAAATTTGCATCATAAACAGTTCATTTCATCAAAGATGGTGTAAAAATGAAATGGTTATAGTCTAAATGGGAGATAGACAAAATGGCAAATGGACTAGGAGGCATTTCTGCTAAATGGTTAGTAGACAAAATCAAGATATGATCATGTGGGATGAGAAAAGCATAAATGAGTCAAAGTGGTTGTTAATATTACTGGATTTCCAAGGGCATTAAAATCATATATCATGTGAACCTTGGTTTGAAATTAAAAATCTTCTAAAATCCTCCACGTTTACAGCTAATAGTAGACGACCAAAAGATTACTAAAGTGCTAAAACTTGTGTTTTAAAACTCTGTTTTGTACATGTATGTGGCACATGATAACAAAATGAATTGTGTTTGTTGAAATTATGGATACTATTTATGAAAAGAGTTGTGCCATCGGAAAGATATACTATTCACTGTGAGTGAAGAATGTTATTAAATTAGAATATTGATAGATGCTCAGAAAATATAAATGTTTTGCACAAATTTTGTTTTCCTCTATGAATGCTTTACTAAGTTATTATCAGTATTTCATGAGGTATCATGTCAGAGATTACCACTTACAAATTTGTTCTGAGCCATTTAGATGCAAGGATTTCAGTAGCCTATAACAATATTCAGTGAACATCACTGATTAGTTGTTTCATGAAATGCTCCCCGGGTGTTTCATGAAAGCTGCCATCAGTAATTACAAATCTTCATTCTCTAACAGTTACCATAGCTACAGTCAGAGACCAGTGCTCAACTAATCAATACCAAGGATTGTACTGATATTGTCCGAGCAGGGAATAACTTCAGCGAAGACAGCTTTCATGTAATACCTCCCTGGGTAATGTAAGAAATCTGTTATCAGTTACAGTAATAGCCTTATTAAAAGCACATAATACCTTGTAAGTCATCTTACCAAATGCATACTTCATGCAATATTTCTGCAAGCATCACTTCATTACTATTTCTCATTATAATACACTAAACAATTTGGACTACAGTAAAATCACTGCGATAGATCCATTGGCCCGAATTCACAAAAGGTGGTTTTGAAAACCCACGGTTGAGCCCATGGATTATGCAGATTTCCTGATTAAATTACGCTTATTTTATGACGTATATTAAAAATGACCAATGCTGATGCGCACTTTTGTCACAGTGCACCAAATTGACGCCTGTTACCATGGTTAGATATGCAATTTTAATTCATGAGTCCACTGTTTTGAATTGATGTGCCCGATACACGCTAAATTAAGTGTAATTTGTACAGGAAATCTGCATAAACCATGGATTCAACCGTGGGTTTTCAAAACCACCTTTGTGAATTCGGCCCATAGTGCCTCCAACATTCTTGTTAAAAATAGGCTCTGACTTGTTACATGCCTAATATTAAAGGCCAGAATTCACAAAGGTTATTTTGAAAATTATCTGGTGAACCCATCGTTTATGCAGATATCCTGTATAAATTATGCTTATTTACCACATAATATGATTTTTAAAAGTCCAATGCTGATGATATAAGATATTGTCAAAGTGCGACAAATTGATGCCTGTTGCCATGGATGAGCATGCTATTTTAGTCATGAGTCCTCTGTGTTGAATAAATGAATCTACTGTTCAGCAGTGAACTCATGAATCATGAATAAAATAGTGTACTCAACCATGCCAACAGGCATCAGTTTCTTGCACTGTGACAAAAACATGCAACAGCATTGAACATTTTTCAAAATATGCAGTAAATTAAGCCTAATTTCTACAGGAAATCTTTATAACCCATGGGTTTAACTCATAGTTTTCAAACCACTTTTGTGGATTCAGACCAAAGCGTATAATTATCCTCGCAATTGTTATCACTTGTAACCTGTTGCAAACTGTACCGAAGAACTTGAATTTAAAACTGTTATCAGTAGCACTGGAATCTCCTCCTCAGATAAAGTTTCAAGGAGTTATATCATTATTTGCGCACAATAACTCTCCCCTCCTTTGATAAAAATGTTCTGACAACACTAATTGTTGCATTTTGTACATGGTTTTGTACATGGTTCACATTTCTTGTTTATGGTTTAAACTATTCCTTACTGAAACTGGCTGGTCCATGTACTAAGTCCTATAGGATTTACAAAACCAGCAGTTACAGGGTTAAGGATTGATTCTTGGTTTGTTTAGTACAAGTGAGTTTGTAAACTAGACGCAAGGTTTTTATAAAAGAAATCTTAAAGTTTATGAATTTTTATGTCAGTAAATCAATCTCTCTGATTATATGCACAGCGAATCTTACTAGTTTGATCATTAGTTGGTTTTATGCTCCCTGACAATTGCTCCGATGGAAAATCTGCTTGTTAAGCCAAACATAAAACCTAACCTTCAAAACTCAATGAACCCTTATCCTTATATCTCCATTGTTCTGAACCAAAAACTCTATTATAATCCTAACCCTATGCCCTCTGAGATATTAGACCGGAGCAGATGTTGTAGGAGCATATCATGTCACTCACTAGTTAATTTTTTGCCCCTTCCCCCATTTTTTGTCACAGGAATGTTTGTGCCTACATTGATATTTATAGAACTTTCTCTGTGTATATTCCTAAAGGGCATGGCAATGATTTCTTTTTTTTCAATTTGTCTAATGAGGAAAAGTGCATGCAATTATTTGTGCTTCTGGAGCACATTGACTTTCCTTCAAATTTTTTTTCTGTCTCTTTGTTGTTGTTTTTTGTACTTGCTTTTGCTCCAAGTTGTTTTGTTAACTGTGAAGTCCAGGAGCCCGTCTGACAAAGAGTTATGATTGATCCGATCAATAGCAACTATGGAAAGCCAGCAAAGTCAACATATAAAACACATATTAAAAAAAATTCTAGATATGAATGCATATCCATAAATCCATTGATTTCTTGACAATTTGATGTGTTCTCCTTTGTTTACAAAGATTTTGCAAATTTAATGTTGAAAAAATTTATGACCCTGATGGATTTCCATAGAGTTATGATTGATTGGATCAATTGTAACTCTGTAAGACAGGGCCCAGGTTTTGTGCAACTATAGTCCTTCATGTGATTCTTCAAAAAGATTTCCTCAAAAATTCACCATAAAATGAATTTGAAAACTAGGTCATGTATTTTGTGTGTTATTAATGTCTGTGGTACTTGGTAGGAAACCTCCAAAAGACGCCATAAAGGTGTTTAAACTGGTCTTTTGTGGTTGTATCATAGACTTATAAGAGTGACTTTTTCCTCTACGATGCACAATGGATTCAAGACCATAGGACATGTATTGTCAAACACCCTTCATGACAATGAACAACCAAGAAGTCTGTCGAATGTTGGTAAATCAAAACTGCAGTTTCATCATGAACTCTAGACAAATGATATGTTGTAATTTTTATCAGCTTCGAAAATTAGGGCAAAATTGCTGATCCCATTCACCATTTTACGACAATGACCTCCCAGCTGTTCTTTGTTTGATGGGTGTTTAAAAAAGATTTGCTGTGTTTTTTTAATTTGTCCCCGTTGCAGTTGCAAAAACTCATTGTTGGAAATGAGGAGAGAGATTTGAAGAAAGGGAGCAAGAGGGTTAGATGGGGAAGAGAGAGGGAAAGGCAATAGAGGGAGGGAGAGAGAGGTCGGGGAGCTAGAGGTTCAGTAGGAGAGGGAAATAATATACAAATACATTATGTAAGGTGAGGTAAAATAGAATTATGAGAGAAAGAATGAGAGATTAAAAGAGATGAATGGAGAAGGGGGCACATGCAATGGGACAGTGGCGGACCGTGACCCGGAGGAGACAAAGCATAGGGGGGCACAGCATTGTTCACAGACAATGCAGTGCCCCCCCCCCCCCCAATGCTTTGTCTCGTCCGTCCGGGTCACGGTCCGCTACTGCAATGGGATATCGAGAAAGAAATTTGGGGAAAAAAATTACAAATAGAGGGGGGAGGAGAGGGCAAAATTAAAGGTTATTATTGTGTTGAGAGAGAATAAAAACCGGTGGTAAGATCGATTAATTATTGAGAATAATACTTCAAATGAGACAGATCAAGATACTAGAGATGGAGAGAGAAATAAAGACTTGAAGGTGGCCAGTTTTAGCGTAAGGATTATGAGAATTTGTAAAAGAATTAAAAACCAAAATGGAAAAAGAGACAGATTTTGGTTTCTTCGTCAATGAAAGACCGGGTAAGAGATCAAAACAATAAAGAATTAGATAGGTCAGAAGATTGTGATTTAAATTTTACATAAAAATATAAGCTATTTTATGTCTGATTCAACTGAAAAAGCAAAGAGTACTATTAACCGGCTTGTTCTCAGCTCTCCGATCTCGAGTTCCACCAAAATATCAACTTATTTTACCACCGCAAAGTGGGCGTGTCCCGTAACTCCAGCTGTTGAGGGGGCGTGGTCTAGCGTTTACACATCTCGTTCATCTCTCAAGAAGTATTACTATGGCGAGGAATTTGCCTCCGCACGGTGAAATTCTCCGTTTGAGTGAAGTTCGTGAACGGGGACCTCTCATCATGGCAGGGAAATCCGTCAGAGTTATGGGAAAGTGAGTTTGACTGCTTGATATGATTGGATGATCAATATAAAATAATAGTATTAAGTTTTACTTTTAACGAAGCGATTCCCTGCCCCTGGCTGTACTGGCCTGACGTTAGTCCCACATATTGACACATGATGTTGGCCACTTCATTTACAAGTTTATGACTTGCTATTTGCCTTCTGGATCTGGATGTAGTACAGTGCAGGACCGTTAGGTATAATGCACCGGGTTAGGAGAGGGCGCAAATGAGTTTAGTCGAAACGTAGGTGGCTTTCCTCGATCTTGGCTTTAAACACCTCTGGTGATGTACTGCTGACAACTTCGTTAGGGAGTTGATTCCAGGCCAACGTTGTATTCACAAAAAAAGAATTTCTTAACTGCTCTGTGTTACAATGTCTTATTGAGAAACACTTGGAATTATTTGTAACTTGTTTCTCTACCACTCCCTTGGCTTGGGAGTCCAAAGATACTAGATCTGTCAGCCATGACTTGTGAATTTTTCTAACCATCTGATCATTGATTTTGTTTTTATTGTATGTCTGTTTTGTTTTATAAATTGAAATAGAACTTCAACTTGAATTAACTTTTTTTTTACTCAGTAGGCCCTACTTCTAATGACTAATTCAATAGTGAACAGCTGTTGTTATTCACACCAGGGTGACCAGATTTCACAAAATGAAATACGGGACAAAAAGTACACTGCATGAGCGAATCGACCGAGCCAGGTCTTAATAAAAACAAAATCTACAAAGAAGGCTACACGGTGTTACTGTTTAGTGTTAGACTTGCGAAGAAAAAAAAATATACAGAATTGGAAGGGAGGAAGAACGAAAGAATTAAGGAGAGATTGAAAAGGTGCAAGAAAAGAGATGAAATGAGAATGGAAAGAAAAAAAGAAGGAAAAAAGAATGTTAGAATAAAATGAAAGATAGAATAATAAATAAAACATTTCCGTCATTCTTTGAAATGAATTAAGAAGGAAAGAAAAAAAAGAAGTAAGGGAAGATGTGTGAAAGAAAAAAGGAGGAAAAGAAAGTACGAATAAAAGAAAAATGTTTCCTTCATTCTTTGAAAGAAATACAACAAAGAAAGAACAACAGGAAGGGAGGAAGAAAGAAAGGAAGGGAAAGAAAGAAAGAATAAAGGACGCAATTAGAAGGAAAAAATGAAAGAAAGGATGAAAGAGAGGGGGGAAATGAAGGGAAGAGAGAATGATAAAATGAGAAAATAATGGAAGGTGAGAAAGAACGAAAATAAAAGGGAGAAGGAAGCAAAGAAAATTCTAAGGAAAGAAAAAATGAAGGGAAAATAATAGGAAATTTAAAAAAAGAAGGAAAGAAAGAAAAATGAACAGAGATAAAGGATTAGGAAAGACATAAGGAATAAAGATAGATGGAACAAAAAGGGGGCAAAGATGAAGGATAGAATGATGAAGGAAAAAGGATATAAAAGATAGAAAGAAAAAAGTACAAATTTAATACAAACAAAAATCCCATAATCTAAAACAAATATCATATGTGGTGATTCTAAACTATTAAATTTTATTCATTTCTAAAACATTCTAATTCTATTCTAAATTTAGAATTGAAATAGAATGTTTTTTAGAAATAGAATGTTTTAGAAATGAATAAAATAATAGAAATAGAAAGTTTAAGAAATGAATAAAATTTAATAGTGAACATTGTTAAACTTAAAAATTCAATGAAACATTGCTGCATCATACACAAGCATCCCTCCCATCCCATTTCAAGTTCGCACCAATCAAAATAAGACTAAAAAGGAAAGCTGAAACAACTACCGGCGGTAGATCTAACATTAGTTATGAAAACTCAATAACTTGTTTCTCCGATAACATCACCAAATCAGTATGCCTCATCTGAGAATCTGTAATTTACTTACAATTTTTTTTACAAACATTACCCGCCGAGTTTGTGATTATTTTGGTGGAACTTAAAAACTGTTTATCACTTGAGATTGTTTGCACCATTGAGGATCTGCTCCGTCCTATAGCTATAGAAGCCTGCCACACACAGAAAGGAGGCCAGTTTGTAATGTATTGGGTTAAGCAAGAAAATCACAGCAGCAGACTCAAACTTGCAAAAGTTTACAATATTCCATTTTATTGTTGTCTCTGCTTCATTATCTGTTGGTTATTTAATGAAAATGTGTCAATTTTCAAATGTTTTAACTATACTTTGTTCAAAATTCTGAAACATGGGACAAATAGGCGTCCCGGGAAGGGTTTGTCGGGACATAGGAGCAAAATATGGGACGATCCCGCGTTATACGGGACGTCTGGTCACCCTGATTCACACCATACCATATTGATTATTTTGTAGATGTTACTGAAAAACTATAGGCTAGCTATCACTTCCTCAGGTCTGCTGGTACAAAGATGAAGAAGAAAACTTAATATAAGTTGAATTTAATTGTTATGAATGTGCAGTTTTACAACATTCACATGCATGGAATTTCTTGATTTTATTTTCAACATTTTCTTGGGAACACTAATCAAATATCAATACTAGACCTATTCAAAATAGCTAGTTATGTGACATAGTATTTGATTGGAGAAATTTGAATAATTCAAAGTCTTCTTTTGAAGCTCTGATCTTTGCCTCGTCTGGGCCTGGCTTGAAATTGAAGTCCCCCATAAAATAGAAAGGAAAATGGTCTGCCCAATATCAACCAAATGATAACCTAACACTTTCTAGATCCATGCTTGATAATGTGGGTATTATAAATATTCTGAAATGGGAAAAAGGAGAGTAGCAAAAAGAATAATTTAAGAGTAAGAATTAAGGTTTTTTCTTCTTCTTTTTTTGTTAAAGAATAGACTCGATCAAGTCATGCATATTTAACTTTTTTATACATACAGGCTTACTCAGTATGATGCTGTCAAACAGTTAGCTGTCATACAAGCCTCGGAACACAATGCAACCCATCGCCTTCATGTCAACACTCGTCTTATTGAGCCATTCCCATCAAGAATAGGTTCCATGTTCCAGTTTATTGGTGAGATGCCCTCAGAGATAAAGAGTGAATCAGACATGGTTCTTCTTGCAAGGGTCGTCCGATGTGTAGATGGCATTGATGTGACTATGTACTACAATGCTTGTGATGTCCAGAGGAACTACTTGGCTTCAAGAGTATCGGCTGCATCAACATCTTCATCTTCTTGACATTGATTTTAGATGTTAGCTGTGACTTTCAAGCGCTCATCATGAGTTCTGTGCTGACGATGCAAAATGACATGAATGTTCTTACCAGGCTGGTCAGGGTGACAACATGCACTTGAGATGTTCAGAAGAACTTTTTCAGCATCATCAGTATCAGTAGAATGCATCATCATCTTCTGGAAAATTGATTCAAGTTGTTAGTCTGTATCCAGTTAGAGCCTGACACTGTCAAGTGTTCATCATGAGTTTCATGGTGATTAGACATACATTATGTAAAAATTGTTGTTCTTGCCAGACTCATCAGGGTGACAACACTTGTGATGTATAGTCATAGAACATTCTTGGCAACATGAGACTCAGAAGGCATCATCAGCTTCTTGAAAACAATTGAAAACATTTGCGTACAGGTATACAATCAGTCTGTGATGGTCAAGATATATATCAATTATCTTAGCCCCTCTAACAGACAGCCATTCTTGCCATGGTCATCATTGTGATGTCACTTATACTCCAGAACAAGGGAAAATCACATTAGGGCCAGGGGGTGATTTTGTTCTAAGATAATTCAAGAGACCTGAAAACTCATAAAGGAGCCCTTGAAAATCCTTTAGCTTATCCATTGTTTTAGATTGAGGCAGTATGTCATGAAAAGTAGCCTCAGATGAGACTAATAATAATAATGATAATAATTATTAGACTTATATCGCACCAAATCCACTCTGTAGGGTGCTCAAGGCGCTTTTTAGGAAATTATAAAAGAAATTAAGAAGAATTGAACAAATGTTTTGAGGTAATTTTTGAAAGTTTCAGAAGTCAAGCACTGTTTGATGTTATGAGGGAGGCTATTCCATAGCTTAGAGGATGAGTAAACAAATGATCTTTCACCCCAGGTTTTAGAAACTTTGGGGGTTACAAGGCGCTGCTTTTCAGAATCTTCCGACACGGGGGCGGCGTCAACATCAAATTTTAACTGAAGGTTAGGTTTTTGAAATGACAGCATAACCTAGAAAGTATATGGACCTAGTTCATGAAACTTGGACATAAGATTAATCAAATATTACTGAACATCCTGCCTGAGTTTTAGGCCACATGACCAAGGTCAAAAGTCATTTAGGGTCAGTGAACTTAGACCATGTTAGGGAGTCAATATCGAAAAGAGCAGTCTCTGATTTTTTTTTATTCCCAGCTCCAGAAAGAATTCCTTCCTCATGACGATTGACAGCAGAGTCATACATGTACCTGCATAAAAAAAACTATGAATTTTCTGCATGCTAAAAATTACTTAAGAAAAAGTGCAAGTCAAGCGCAAATGTGTTTCCATTGACAATTCAGGAATGTATCATGATACAGTGATATTGATCATCTAATCTACCAATGTCATCAAAGATTTCATAGGGAAGGGGAAAAAATATGAGATAAACATATGTTTTTATTTAATATAAGAAATGATAATAAAGTACTTAGTTTTGATAATTATTTTTATTTTTATTAAATTTCTAAAATCTCCTAAAAGTCTTCAAGAGTTTATAGACCATTTTTTTCTCTAAAGTGGTAAATTTGATAAATCAGAAGGTTTTAGTGGGTATACTGTCACAGACAGAATCCTCTTACATGGACTAATAGGATGAAATATAGGATCTTTTCCTTGCACCTTTTTACGTAACTCTTCATTCGCCCAGTCATGGCAAACAACAATTGTATATGAATTTGTAAACAAGCTTTGTTATTGTATCCATCTTGATAGCAGTACCAGACCCCCCCCCCCCATAGAAGAGGGTTGTACCATGCAGTCCTCTTCATAAAGCTGTTCTAAGTTAAGAGTGACTTCATTGGTGATTATGTAACGCACAAGACAGGCATGATTAAAATCAGAATGAATGCCAATTTTTTTTTCAGAATTTTTTAATTCATTTTTTTATGTTTTTATTTTTTCCCTTTTTACCTGAAATCCTTCGCCCAAGAACTCTCATGTTGTCTTTACTGCTTTTTAAATTCAAATGATAAAACTATCATGCTGACTCACCTTGAAAAAAATCACTTTTGATGTCTTCGCTATGTGCCTCGGATTTCGGCGGTGACTGAGCAACCATTGGCTATTTTTCAGATTTTTTTTGTCGGAGGGGAATATCATGCCTGATAAGAAAGTATTACCAGTGGAATGAAAGAAGGGTGTTTTCACAACACTGGCAGATTCAAGAACACACATAATGTATTGAAAATGAAGAGAACAGCTGAGGTCTTTGTTGAAAATTGGTGAACAAGAATAGTAGTTCCATCCTAAATTTATTAGCCGATGAACAATTGAAAATATGTTGTTTTCCAGAGTTAAGGATGAAACTATTGTTTTGATTCACCAATGAGAGAGAGAGAGAAATAAAGAGAGGCCAAGAGCTCCGGAGGGAGGGACTTAAATTCAATCGATGTGGAGATTTTGCTCCGTGACGCATGACATACCCAAGAACACAGTAAAGTTATTAAAAATGCCCATCAAATGACAAACAACAGCTGGGAGGTCTTTGTCGAAAATTGTTGAACCTGGGGCCTGTTTCATAAAGGACTTGCAACTGTTGTAACTTTGTCGATCATTATGGCAACTACCATGGAAACTTTGATTATGATTGACCGCTGAGCCCTTTTACCATGGTAGTTGCCATTATGGCAAAGTTACAACAGTTGCAAGTCCTTTATGTGAAACAGGGCCCAGAACAGCAGTTTCGTCCTAAGTTTCGGAGCTGACGAAAGATAGCAAATGTTTCGTTTGTCCAGAGTCAAGAATGAAACTGATGTTTTTATTCACCGATTAGACAAAGACTTTTTTATGTTTTGTCATGGAGATAGGGCATTTGACAATACATTCTATTTTCTTTTTAATCTGTCTGCATCAAAGAAGCAAAAACTCCTTAAAGGAGAATGAAACCTTTGGACCAAGATAGCTTGTGTGAAAACAGAAAAATCCAAGAAACAGATCAACGAAAGTTTGAGAAAAATCGGACAAGTAATGAGAAAGTTATGAGCTTTTGAATATTGATATCACTAATGCTATGGAGATTGGCACATTGGCAATGCGACAAAGATGTGTGATGTCACTCTTGAACAACCCTCCCCATTACTTTAGTATATATTTCACTTAAATTGCCTCTTTTATTACATCTATCAGTAGAACATGTATTCTTTCTATAGGAGGGCATGTAATACAGATTTTTAAAGAATACATCATGGATAAAGAGTTTGTATCACCATACGAAAAAGCAAAAAGACACATTTTCAGGGTATTTTATAGTCCATCAAAGGGAAAGTTGTTCATGTGTGACATCACACATCCTTGTCGCGTTGCCAATGGGAGGATCTCCATAGCATTAGAGATTGCAATATTCAAATGCTCATAACTTTCTCATTATTTGTCCGATTTTTCTCAAACTTTCTTTGTTCTTATTCTTTGATTTTTCTGTTTCGACACAAGCCTACTTGTTCCAAAGGTTTCATTTCCCTTTAATGATGACATTAAAAGGCCAGAAAGAGGAAAATGAGAGAGAGGCATTTTTTGTATTAAGATCAGGCAATGTCCTTCATATACACATCTCTGTACCACTATGCAAGTGTTCAAATTTTGGAGCACTTTGAACTATAGATAATAATATTCCACTTTTATACAGTCCTCAAAACATATCAACAATGTCTCTTAGCCATTTATTATTCTGGTTATGCCCATACACATGTATGCATCTTCTTTACACCCTAGGGAGCATTCTAATAAGAATTCCATGACTCAAATATTTGTATGACCTAAATCAGTTATGATATGGATGATATGAAATAAAAATGTGTATTATATGATGAAATGGTGATTTTTCATGATTTCTTTTGATTGGTTGTCCGATTAAAGCAAAATCTCAGATTTTTTCTTTTTTGATACCAAAATCATTTCTGTACTGTAGTATTGAATGGTCTAAAAATGTCAGGATATGATATTTGCCTCTAAATTGCCTAATATGCTTCTGACATTCAATCACTTAATATGTAAGATAGAAGTGCTCGTAGCTATAAAAGGAAGATGTGATCATCACTGATAGAGGGCGCTAGATAAGTAATAAATCCAAATTTTCAATGACTATTAGTATGCATATTTGGATATTAGATGATGACTTGAGTATGATTCATACTGATGAACCTTTACCAAAGATTTAGACTGACTTTTAAGAAAACAAATTGAAAGTAATGTTTAATAGCCAATACAGAGATTCCTGATTGTGGTTAATTCATCCATATCTGTCATGCAAATGTCAAGTGGCTTTTCTCCTTTAAAAAAAATTATATTGAGCTCATTTCCTTCTTTGTCATTTACTTCCCTCAAATTTTCTCCCTTTCTAATTGTTAAAATGCAAGTTGATGTCACTCAATTTCCCTCTTCTTCCCTTCTTTTTCTTTCCTGTTTTGACATTTTGTTTCCCCAGGACAGATTGTACTCTCTGGATTGAACCTTCCTTCCAGCTAGTCTCCATATCAGGCAAAGGTTCTAATTTATATTAATCAACTCTTGGTTTTGAAATGAATTGAGAAAGGGGAAGTGCCCACAGTTGTGCTTAAAAATTTGCTCCTTCATGCTCCATCTTGAATATAAACAGCAATCCTTCAATGTTAGGCCAGCCCAGAACAAAAAAAATGTCATATATTAACATAGCAGAACTTGGAACATTTTAAGTAAAATATGTTCATTTTTTGATGGGTTCACCAACTTTTTAGCAGCAGTGTATGCAATTGGAGTAACCCGGTACTCTGAGTGCACCATATATGTAGCTTTTATTTGATCAATATTAAAAAAAATAACGGGGTTCCCCACTCTACCCTCTGCTTAATGGCACGTAATATAAACTGCCCTGATAAACAGATAGTGTTATGTGGATGAGTGAATAGTAATTTTTATGACCTGATTATCAAGTTTCAGTTCCTGTTTAGTATCCCGGACAATGCATACGCATATATCATGACGTTCTAAATATAAGGTCTTTTTGTGATCTTTAGTTTGTTGCATCATTTATTCAAGACCTACTTGTGAATGAGAAATATTTCCCTATCATTGCTCCTAATTGCAGCTTCATTTTCATTTATTTATTTATTTATTTTCATTGTAGCTTGACCAGTATTGTGTGCGCCTCACAGGCGACTGACTGGAATACTCCCCAGGGAGTGGAGGATGTGCACACATTGTGTGCGGGAATGACTGATTGAATCCGATGACCGGGGTAATAATATATCTGTAAAGCGCTTAGAAACGTCGTTCCGATGGATTAAGCGCTATATAAAAGCGGATTATTATTATTATTATTACCTTTTCTCTATCAATCTTTGTTTCTGTCTCATTTTATTCTACAGGTGACTCTGCCTTTAAAGTTGAGAATCATGGCTGCAAAACAAAATAGGCTAGATCTGTCTGTTTTTTCTCTCTTTCAAGCTCTCTTGTCTCTATAATTCGTTCTCTCCAGCTCTTTTGGTATCTCTCTCTCTCTCTCTGCCATGAAGCTGTTAATGATGCATGACTTTATAAAAATACTGGTATACGCTCTCGTACAAAATAAGATAACCAAAATTTTCTGTCTTTAAAGGACAAGTCCCCCCAACAAAATCTTGATTTGAATAAAGAGAAAAATTCAACAAGCATAACACTGAAAATTTCATCAAAATCGGATGTAAAATAAAGTTATGACATTTTAAAGTTTTGCTTCATTTTACAAAAGGGTGGTATGCACAGGTCGGTCGGTATTCAAATGACAGAACTGATGACATCAATCACTATTTCTTTTGTATTTTATTATGTGAAATATGAAATATTTTTATTTTCTTGTCATATGAATGAAGTTTCATTCCTCCCTGAACACGTGGAATTCCATTATTTTAACATCTTGTGCTTCAGGCAAGGAGATCCTAATCGTCAAATTCGTAAATATTGAAATATTGTTTAATTCAAACAATAAAAAAACAAAAGAAATAGTGAGTGACGTCATCGACTCTCTCATTTGGATGTAACTGGTTCATTCATTTAATTATTTTGTTAAAAATAAACGAAACTTTGAAATGTCATAACTTTCTTATTTTACATCCGATTTTGATGAAATTTTCAGCATTGTGCTTGTCTGATTTTTCTCTATTGATTCAAATCAACATTTTTCTGGGGTGGACTTGACCATTAAATCAATTTTTTTACCTGCAGCAAACTTTGCTTTGAATTGACTGTTCCAAGGATTTTCAATTCACAAAAAGATTGAGAATTCAGCATCCAAGAACATACTCCAGTCATACATAAAGACAAGCATCAAGCTTGTGTATTTGCTTCAGAATCTATTTTAAAATGTATTTTAAAATGTATGGTAGTATGAACATTGCAACAGTAATATATTAATATGCAACATTTATATATTTATTTTTTTATTTTATTGTTTCTAAGTGCTGCATTTTGTACCCCAACTTTAGCATGGCTACCACTATCAGGCGCTCAAGCATTCAAAGAATCCCTTCCTACCGTGTACCCATTTACTACACCTGGGTGGAGAGTGGCAAATGAATCCAAACACACACGTTTCATTTTTATGCCCTTTTAATTCACCAGTGATCACAAAAATATATGATAAAATTTGATACAATTACAGTGTTTGAAGCTACAATGAGATATAATCATCCTATGGAATGCCAAAATACAATGTTACTACAAATAGATTCATGAAGATTATATGGAAAGCAAGGCAGGCAGGGAATGAAATTAGAATCATTATATTTTACAATATAAAAGGGGAATATAATGCAGACATTTCATTCATATATTATCAATTAACTCGGAAATCATTCAGAAATCCCCAGATCACCAGAGGCAAATTTTGTATGTTTAAAACTAATTTATTTCTTTCAAACACAGCCAAAATTCAGGATTTTTTAACTTATATAGAATACTTTATTATTATCAGACTATACAGATGAAATGGAATGTAAACAATATACCTCGTGCTCTGTACAAAATAATATATCACTATTTAAGGGGTAGGAAGTTCATCTTGAAAAAGGGGGAAGGCCCTTTCCTGATTTGCTGGAATGTATATTACATTGGGCAATATGACTTGCAAATTTCAAAGGGGATTTTTTTTTCTCATTCTATGAAATTGAGTATAAATAAGCTCTTGAGACAAATATTTGATTGGCTTGACAAAAATTAAAATAATTCAAAGGCTGTAGTTTGAAATCAAACATACAGTCATTTTAGCAGATGTGAATTTACATATATCATGGTCAATTAAATTGGTAATAATATTTGATATAAATTTATCCGGCATCTCTATCAGCAATATTTTTGAGGATTGTATATCAACATAAGTTACAATCATGTTTTCTTCCATGTAGTTGTTTGAGAAAAGCCATCGGTCCATATTCTGAAGTCAGGTTTAACTTAGACCATGGTCTAACTCTCTGCTAAAATTTTGGGAAGCCAAGTGTCAATTTTTTTCATTAAGTTGTATGTTTACTGTGCTCTTTCCTGATTCATTGATGGTGAAGACAATCATATATTTATACTTCCTAGACAATTATGAATGATTTGAGAGCCAAATGATCTGAAATATGATATCTCTAGTGATTTATATAACAATTGGCTATCCATACTTAAACCACATCTTTAAACCTGAGTTCAATTTAAACCCGAGTTCAGAATACGGGCTATATTGTCTAGACTTTACAGGATACAATCTCAAATCACCACTTTTAATTTTAAAGATTCATGTGGTAGATATTTCAAACTGCCATGTTTTCTATATTTCTCATCAATTAAACCAAGTCTAAATATTCCATCTTTACTTTCAATTACAATGCTTGACTTAATATTTGATTGCATAAGAAATTTGTAAAATGAATAATGAAATCTAAAGGTGATCCCCTTATAATTATTTAGGATGAAATAAGATCAAAATATTAAACTAATTGAGGGATGATTACATAGGTCATTCATAAACCTTTGGACAATGTTAATATGTTGGATTTTGGGATTATTATGATATTATATGGTGTGAAGCAGAGAGCATTATTATGAAAAGAATCTGTTCATCTGGGTTAAAATCTGTTTATTTAAAATCTATACATTCTAATTCAAATTACTACATAAGATAACCATAACCTACTATATTGTTCTTATAAGGTCAAAATAAAATATTTACAATAAAGGCATAATTGAAACAAATCTATTCACTTTCTTTGCTTATTTACAGTGTTACTTAAATTAATACTCATTTATGATTGAAATCATCAAACTACAGAATATTGGTTTCTCCGTTAAAAATATGTACATTATCTTATAAGATAATCAGGGATATCAAATATAAACATAATTCAAGGCAAGTTATAAACATTAAAAACATCTTCAAGATCATACCTTAGGTCAAGCGGAATACATTTACAGAAATGGGGGAGGGGCTCAAAAATTAAAAGAGAGAGTTGTGAGTCAAGTTACACATTAGCCTACAAAATAGGGCAAGTTTAAGGAAAAATAGATCACAGATTATCATATGGGGAGGAACTTTCAATGCTTATACATCATAGTTTAATTTCTTCGTTTGATTAAAAAAAAAGAATATTTAAAAATATGGATTTATTATCGATCTATTCTAGGATGTTGCGTATCAGAAGGCAGTTTCTGAATTTATACACAATTACAGATATGTATGCAGACAAGTTATACTTGTGACATCATGAGCATTACAATACACACAACAAAATAGGTTTTTATATACACACGAGTTATGCTTCACAACTTTAGTGATATCACACAATCACAAGTGTTTTACATGATAAATTTTTTTGAAAAGAATATCCTTTAATTTTTGAAAAGGATGAAGAGTGATTGATGAGAGACCATAATTCAACAAACACATTTGTAGATTGGAAGAATACAGCTTATATTTTCTCAACTTTTACACAGCATACAGATAGTATTCATGAAACAAGTTTTAATCATTCTTATTCGTTGTGAAGCTGTTTTTTTAACACATCTATTGATTATCAAATCACCATTTACATTTTGAAATCATAAATCAAATTCTTTATGGCATGTACTTTGATATAATAACTGCAGTCAAATAATACCAAAATACATGTACTCTGTTAGATTTCCTGCTTACATGTAGGCTCAAAAGGGTATAATTCTCTGGGTGACAGTACCCTTATCTTTGCTCTACTTCCTTATAGAAACCAGATAAAGTATGCATCAGAGAAGGTAATATAAGTGAAACCATTATCAATGGCTTTTGAAAGTAGATCTATTTCAGATAATTGGAGGAGTAATATGACTTTAATCTTGAAAAGCAAGACAAAAAGGACCAAAAAACTTACCATGATTTACAACTCTGTAAATAGAGTTCAATTTCGCTTTAGAATACATGTACCACAAATAGACTACCTTGAAAATATAAAAATCTTTCTCTCTAAAAGAAAAAAGCATGACGACGGAAATAACTTTTAGTGTTATCATTAAAGCATTTCCATGCATGCAGTCATATTGATAGAATTGCCCTTTCCTTGATAAAAATAGAAACATTCTGATTGAATAAAGGATAATAAAAATGTTGCAAAGAATTGACCTGATTTATTAAAGTGTATGAATTGTTATAAAAACATAAACCATGTACTTATTGTATGCAATACCAAAAGACCCTTCACATGTACTAGGACTGACTGGCATATAGGTGCCCCATATATACAAAACCTATAGATGCTTAAGAGAATCTAATAGTCAATTGGTTTAACCATGCCTCTCAGAAAGGCCTGAACGCTGTTGGTTCTCCAATATCTTGCTCCGGCCCGCCCCCCTCTTTTATTATTTCACAAAGATAGCTGTACATTGTTTTTAGTTCACAGGCATGATTTGAATGCATCACTATACAGTCGACAGACTACAATATAATAATACATCACTTAGTAGCGCATACATGTAATAAACAAACATAATGTTTCTCTATGCACAAATTGGTTTACTTTCAAGTGACACAACAAGCTGTACAATATATCTATATTTTCTGATAGCTATACAATGAATTCAGGCACCAGCAAAGACTACTGACTATGCAGTGCTGCAAGGCACTCACACACCCTCTATCTAGTCTGTAAGCGCAGACCAATAACAGGTATAGAGTAAAGACTAGAAGCCAAAGGCCCCTTGGTAGAGCCAGCTACAGTACATAGTGAATCTAGTCTCACTACTTCAGACTCTGTATTATACACTATGTGAATTGTGAAAGGGTCTGTGCCTTCAGACTAGGTACCCTCTATCTTTATAACCATCTCTAAATCTATAACTCTCATCTGCAATCTCTCCATTTTTGAAATCTTTGCGCCCCCTTTCATTTCAGTCTAGACATAGATATACCACTATTATCTGATTAATATTACACAAACATGAATAGAACTTAACCACTTCTTTACGCAGTATCAACAAGGAAATTACAGAATAGTCTACACAGAAGGATATATGAAGTATTTCAACACATTGGTCAATAAGTGCATGTTTTCAGACACGAAGTGATTGATTTTCTTCCCTTGATACTGTCTGTATATATGTACATATGCATAAAATATATATATAGATAATTATTCATATCTCTGGGACATTTCAAAGTCAGTACCAAAGTTTTAAGCAACTGATAGCCTTGAGAGGCATAAAAGCAAATCAGTCCCTTCAATGTAAATCATTGTTTCTATGTAACACTCCTCTCAAAGTGGCATAAGACCTTGTCATCCAAAACAAGCATTGTTCAGTATGAGAGTAAGACAGCGAAATATAATTCTGCGATTGTTTTGTTTATATCAAGCAATATAACATGGCATACTTTTATCAAAAGTATTGGATCCTAACAAATGCCAGTATTTGAAGCCTTGGGACCATTTCATATATCTGTTTGTAAGTTAAGAGTGACTGGTGATCCTTTCTTGCTGTAAATGATGTTCACCATCAATTGTTCATTGGTGATTATCAAGCATGTACGAAAAGTTTGTAAAGTCGCTCTTAACTTACAAACAGCTTTTCTGAAACAGCCACCTTGGTCCTCATATATTAAACACATATAGGACTAATGAACATGTTCACAGACAGAGATACATTGAACAGAAACACACAGACTGAAAGCAAATTTGATCATGATGTTGCATTCATTGACATATAAAAACTAATCCCCACATACCATAATCACACATTGTACACAAAGATAGGAAATAAAAACTTTGTGATCTATTCCTAATCATGCTGACAGATTGTCCTAAACTTAACTCTTTGCAAGCTGAATTAGTTTTTGGGATAATAATGACAATTGTTTCCATGTTATTTTCTTTAATTCAAGATTTTCATATTGCATAAATGATACTTATTATCATTATACAGATATAATCCAACAAGAGTATTGTCCTTTGTTAGCTTATCTTGTTTGAAGGTAGGGGGGAAATACAAATTATTACGATTGTTGAAATTAATTGTTTGAATGTGCAAGATTGCAACATCAGCGCGCAAAGTCAAATGAATAAAATAATAATAAAGACATGTTTTTCAATACCCCTCATCTATAATTCTAGTTTTCAATTGTCAAACTTCTATATGTCATGGTCCAATTTCATTCATATCCATACTCAGTGATGACATTTCCAATTTATAAGGTGTGAAATATTAAAATGTTATCTCTCTAAAATATTGTCAACTGCTTAAATTTTTGGTTCCTCTTTATGCAATGCTAAATAACACTGGAAGCCAGGTCATAAAACTGAATCTACACATGTATATTATACTGTATGTATATACATGTCAATTTCATTTTGACATTATAACACATAATTGATTCACTGTCAATTCAAATCGTTTAATATCTATAGTACATTATTTTAAAATAACAAATTCAAAATTCAAATTCATTAAAAGTATTCAGTCTAAGCCATAAAAAAACTTTCTTCAACATGATAAAGACATGCCTTGTCATTTAAATTCTCTGTTTATGTACAATTTTGAATATTCATCATTCTTTATTTATCTATATATTTTTTTCTCAATATTTTACAGGTAAACGACTATTAAAATTACAAGAAATTATCCTCTAAAATGTTTGATTTCATTTTACAGAGAGTAATCTTATTAATTAGATAAGAATCCTTCATGTTTACTTCCATAAGTTTAGGATTAATTCATGTTGAAGAACCATGATGGTTTAATATCGAAAGACAAACAATATATACAATAGGCTTTTATAAGGCCATATATTCAGATATCACCAAATATGGCATATATCAAACTATAAAAAGAAATTCAGGTTCCTTTTTCAATATTTCAAACATGCAATACATCCAGGAATCTCGGAGCTTTGCAGTTGAAACATGTGTCTGTATTCGGCACAAAGGATTTCATCTAATGAAACATCTCCTATGATTGGTCACTTGCTGCATTGTTAATGAAGGTTGATTTTTATCAAGGCCCCTGATTGGCTACTTCACTTTCCTTGAAGATGGTCTCCTGTCAACCGTGCAAAAACCTGGGGAAAAAGTAAACACAGAATGGAAACAAGTTTGAAAATGCGTAAAATCATCATTGCAAAATTTCCTTATCCCAGGAAACCAAATGGAACTTACAAAGTACAATGAAAATGTACATGAAATCATGTCAGAAACTGCCCCTTTCTCTCCCATTATAAAAAAAAACTAACTATTATAAAGGCTGTGGTAGATCTATCTACGGGGGGGGGGGGGGGGGGGGGGGGGGGGGGTAAACCAGCCCCACCTTGGGCTGTCAAGTAGAAAAAAGAATGTGCATTAAAATGGCCATCATTATGTCCAGACCTACACAATATATTCCTATAGCATGAATTCCCTTTTATGGTCATGATTGCATTTGAGTAGATGCCAGGAAAACAATATTAGGGGGTTCAAATTAGCAAAAATAAAAATCAGCTCACTGTTTTACAGCTTGCAGGTGAGGGTCCTTCTGGTCACCCCCCCCCCCCCCTGGAAAATCTAGATCCACCCCTGAAAGGGTCTGTGTCTATAGACTATTATGGGTCACTAGGCATCTCCCCTTCAATATGTTAGACAAGCCTAGAACTACAGCATGATCAAAACATGAAGTGTACTTGTTAAAGATCTCCAAATATGACAAGCTATAATTGGTTTGTAATAGTTGGAAGTGTTTCTTTCGCATTAACAGGATCAAAGTCCAGAATTAAATGAAGCCTACTTGGTATTTTTCATCAAGCAGGTTCAATAATAAAAAGGAGAGCCTTGGGAGGGGAAATGGGAATGAGGGATGTAAAGAAGATAAAGTTCAAAGAATATTGAGAGTTATGGTCTTAAGCTTTAAATTTATGACATCATATAGTTGCATGTATTAACATTTCAAAACATCACTACAATACCTGTAATAGGAAGAATCAGCAAAATTGAGTACAACAAACATTTGCTTGGCAAGGCTTAAATGTTTTGATTTCATTGTTATTTAACCCAGCCCCTCCCCCAACAAAAAACCAGCAATACTTCCCCTTTCATGTCCAGGCTGGTGGCTGTAGATCTATTTCATTTCTATTGTGTAGTCTCAAGGCTACACAATAACAATTCAAAACAACCCATAAATAGACTTTATGAAACTACCAGTATTAGAATGACATGGCAAAGCAAATAGGAATACATGCTCGCTTGATAAAAACTGGTCAAAAACAAACATGACTACTAGGGACCCCACCCTAATGCTTGTTTAAGTAAACCTTGGCTTGTAGCCAAACAGGATGTTGGCTCAGAGAGGTGAAGTTGGATATTTCAACAAAAGGATGTGTTTACAAGAAGCTTACCTCTTTTTCATGACAGAGTGCTCCATTTCCCTCAGAGCTTTTCAGCCCCCCCAACTTTTTTTTTACGAATTCAGATTACCGGTATACTTCTTGCAATCACAGAGATAACTCAATGTTTCCATTAAACGTAAGCATAATTACTGATTGGAGAGGGTAGAACAAGGGACATGTACTCTGTACAGATAATGGCATATCAAAGAAGTTGGGATACTTCTTCAATAGATAAATTTAATATAAGAAAGACATTCCATTTACATTTGCTGTTCAAGTACTGACTTGATGGATTAACAAATGACTTTCTCAAATATAAGCAAACTTTTAATGAAATTAGGTACTTCTCATTGGCAATATTTTGATTAATCTTATTCAGTATACTCAAGGGCAGGAAAACTACACTTAACATGAATGATGGCTGATTGAATTAAGCCAGGAAAATGATTCATACATACAGTATGTGGCCAATTTGAAGTGGGTACTTCAACAAAGATTAATAAGTTACAAATTAACATGTTCAATAATAATATCCATTGAGGCATCCATAGTCCAGTTTGAAAAAAAAAATATTATTTTGAGAGGCATCATGTTCTTGATAAGAGCATTTAAGCTGTAAGATTTGGAAGAGGAGAAGCAGAAAAGAAAAAAGAGGAAGAAAAAGAGAAGGAGAATATTGTGGGGAAGAGAAATGAGAAAGAAAGAAGGAGGAGGAGAGGAAGAAGAAATCTAGAAGAGGAAGGAGAAGGAGAAAAAAGGGGTAGAGAAAGGGCGAAGAAAAATGAGAAGGAAAGAGAGGAAGAGGAGGAAAAAGAAAAGAAGAAACAGTATTAGAGGAAGGGGAGGAAATTTAGGTAAAAGAAAAGAGTGAGAAATAAGAAGATCTAAATGAGACAGGGCAAAGGGGGGTATGAAGATGAGGAGAAAGAAAAATAAAATATCCCATACCTTTGGTCTCTCCTTCTTCTTGACCGTTGCTAAATCACGAGGTAACTGCTTCTCTTGATTCTTCACATCGATGTCGGCACCAAAGCTGATCAGGTGATCGATCACGCTCACCACGTAATCCTCATCAAACTCCCTACCGGCGATGACGTGAAGCGGAGTGTTTCCGGCGTAGTTTTGCATCCTAAGGAGTTGTCTTGCATCAACACCCGGCCATTCTAGGATGATCTTGAGAATGTGAGTGTTTGGGGTTACATTGTTACAAGGTGGCAGCTCAACTGCATAGTGGATGGCTGTGTAGCCACTCTTTCTGTCCTGTGGGGAAAAGGAGATAACAATCAGTGAAACATTCAAAGGCAGTCAACTGGTAGCGATAAATGAAATTTTATAAAATTTGATGCAAAAAATTGTATAATTGCATTTTTAAAGGGCTTTCATTTCTTTCAAGGTATTGCAAATTTAAGTCCTTGATGGTCATAAATCTGGTGCATTTTCTCAAACAATGCAACAATGTGCTATGGGATGTTTGAAGTGGGGTGAACTAGAAGTCGATGGTAATTTAAAGTTAATTTTCTGATTTACGTCCTCTTGGTATACTTCTAGGATAGTCTAATACACATTAGCTTACCAATATGGTCTACTTGTCACTCTTGGCCACATGGTCTAAACATTACTTGGTCTAATACTGTACTAGGACTAACTGACATTTAGTCAATGCTAGGATGGTCTGAACTCCAATTTGTCTACATAAATTTTATTTTCCCAATTTCTCTCATGAAAATTTAGTTCATAAACAATAGAGACTACATGTGGCATCAGACCAACAAGAGGGCTATACACAAAAAATGGCAAAGCCTGGATGGAATTAGATGAAATGGTGCATGTTTAAATGGTGGCAAAACATTTTCTCCTGCCACAATTGGCTCCATGATTGATTTTGTCTAAGATGTACGGTTAGGGTTTTATGTTTAGTGTAGGGTATAGTGTTGATCCAAGAGCTGAAGTTGGTTATTGTCTCCGGAGCAGATGTAATGGAACCATTTTAATTGGGCATTGCACCAAATGATTTTAGAGAAACTAGTTAAAGACGAACTAGGATTTGACCTACTGGGATTGGACCAAAGAGAATTTAGACACAATGTGGGTGAAGACCAAGTACCTGGTTGATGACAAAATGGAATTAGTCCATGTTGGATGAGACCAAACAGAATGATCAAGGCCCCATCTTACAAAGAGTTACGATTGATCCGATCAACCTCAACTGTATGGAAATCCATCAATTTATGTCATAATTGTTTTTCTACTGGAATTTCGGACAATGTCTTTTGTAAACAAAGAGAAGCTCACTGGATCTCAAAAAAGTGATGAAAGTATGAATAAAAAGCATATAGAAAATATTTTGAATACACAGATGTTGGTGTTGCTGGCTTTCCATAGTTATAGTTTATCAGATCAATCGTATCTCTTCGTAAGACAAGGCCCAGATGATAAGACTTACCTGGAATGAAGGATCAGCCCCTAGGTAGAGGAGATTCTTGATAGTATCCAAACTATCAACCATCTTATCAACATACATGCATTGAGTACCATCATAGACACGGGCCAAGCGACCATGAGCTTGAATAGCACACTGCAGTGGGGACATGCCTGATAAAAGATAGAGAAAGAACAAGTGGTAGAGGGTAAATGTAACAAACAATGTAAGTACAGATCAGAAGGAATGATCACATGTGTCATCTACCCACTTCTCTTTTTCTTCTATCTTCTACTTTTCTTTCTCCTCCTACTTTTTTCTATCTTTTTATCTCCCTACTATTACTATCAATCCTCCTTTATCCTCTTCATTCTCCACTCCTATGCATTTACAATAAGTCCATACATGTCAACAAATGACCTCTGACTGCAAACATCAGAATATCACAGGCTTTCTACATTGAGGACCCTTGTTTCTCAATCCTTCATCACAGTCTATCAATGGCCATAACAGACTTTGGCATCTCTATGACTCTATCAGACATCTTGAACTGATATTGAGGGTACATCAATTTAAGCCCATCGCCTACTTGATCTGGGGCCGCTTAATAATCACCAATGATCATTTCATGGTGAATATCATTTCCCGCAAGAAAGGATCACCAGTCATAAAGTAACTCTTAACTTAAATACAAAAAGCTTTGTGAAACGGCACCTAGGGTGATATCTGTGCATTATCTATGTGAATCAAAGTGTTCAGTAGTCAACCGGTTTAATGCACAATTTGAGAAATCGGTAGACTCACCATTCTTATCTTCAATATCGATTTGAATGTTGGCAATCATCTTCTCACACAAACAGTGGAATATGGCAAGCAGAGCGTTAGAGAAACCTTTGGCTGCTGCATAGTGGAGAACAGTCACTTGTTCTTTGTTTCTCTTCATGATGTCTGCACCGGCTTTCAGAAGTTCAATAATGAGATTTGGTTGGTTTGTCACGATACAGATATGAAGAGGTGTCTGGAAGGGAGAATAATAATGAAAATTAAGGAATACGAAGCTCCTGATTGATGATGGGAATGATGATGTAATCAGATTATAATGATGGTGGTATTCGTGATGAAAATATTGATCGTGAAGATGATGATGATGAAAATGAAAATGATGAAGATGATAATATAATAATAATAGAACAGCTTTTGTATAGCGCATTACAACTTAAAAAGGTCTCAATGCGCTTTAGAAGAAAAAGAAAGATGAGGGGAAAGCTGCTGGTAATGCTTCAGTTAAATAAATATGTTTTCAATGCAGTTTTAAATTACCCAATTGTGTCAACTTGCCTTAAATTGTGTGGGATGCTATTCCAGAGTTCCGGCGCAGCATGCGCAAACCCCCGTTCACCATAAAACTTTGTCTAAACAAGGGTATGTTATATAAATCCTTATAAAGTGATCTAAGATTTCGAACAGGTTCATATTTTACAAGTAACTCTGACAGATAAGATGGAGCCATTTGTCAAAAACACTGAAAAGAGAGTAGTAAGATCTTGAACTTAATACGTGACCTGACAGGCAACCAATGCAAGGATCTTAACACAGATGATACAGATTCATATCTTTTTGTTCTGGTAACAATCCTAGCAGCCAAGTTTTGAATGACCTGAAGTTTCTGGAGTTGAGTGTCTGGTACTCCATACAATAGACTATTGCAATAGTCTAAGTGGCACATGACAAAAGCATGCACCAGCCTTTCAGAGGTATCTCTATCAACATAAGGTTGAATTTTCCCAATCTTATGCAATGCATATGTTGCAGATCAACATTTTGATTTTATATAATTTTGCATAGTAAAGATGATGATGATGAAGAAGATAATGATGAAGATGGTTATTTTGATGATGATGATGAGGATCATATCAAATGATAATGGTGATGAAGATAATGATGAAGATGATGATGATGGTGATGATAACGATGATGATGGTGATGATGATGATGATAATGATGATGGTGATGATGATGATGATGATGATGATAACGATGGTGATGGTGATGATGATAATGATGATGGTGATGGTGGTGATGATGGTGATGAT
Source organism: Lytechinus variegatus (assembly GCF_018143015.1). Lineage (NCBI taxonomy): Eukaryota > Metazoa > Echinodermata > Echinoidea > Temnopleuroida > Toxopneustidae > Lytechinus > Lytechinus variegatus. The sequence goes on along the minus strand of NC_054747.1, from coordinate 41,302,799 downwards.
GAAGATGATTTTGATGAAGATGATGATAATGGTTATGATGTTGATATCGAAGATGATGATGATGAGGTGCCTGAATAAGTAGTAATGATCACAATTCTGCTGAATCATACCTGTCCGATATTGTCCTGAAGGTTCAAGGCATCTCTTCTTCCACTCTTCAACAACCGATTGATGATCAGGCGTACAAGCTGCGTGTTCCCTTGGCTAATAGCTATGTGAAGAGCACTATGAAAACCAAACAGAAATCAATTCCAATGATAATTATAATAATACTATATTGCGCCTTTATGTAGGGCTCAATACATCTCTTTGTGCTTTACAGATATATTACTAACCTGGTTATCAGATCTTGGCATGCCATCCCCCCCTCCCACACAAAATGTACTTTCTCCACTCCCCGGGGAGCATTCCAACAAGAGTTTTGAAGACTCACTTGCTCGTTATACTACATGTATACGCGTAGGCTTTTGCACCCTACATGTACATGTACAGTAAAGGATACCCATTGAACAGCCAAGAGTGTGGCAAAGTGTAGATTGACGAAATGCCAAAGGATGCTAGGTCTCTGTGGAATACAAACACTTTACAAGAGGAGAGAGAGAACAGACAATCCAATTTGAAACACACACTAGGTACTTACACCAAGATTTGATGATCTTGGGTTACATCATTTCTAGGGAAGATATCAGAAAAAAATTGTTCTTTTTATCCAACTATTTGTTATAAGCTCCAGAACTTCTTGCATAGATCTGAAATTCATCTGTGAAAATTACTTATTATCTGTTTCATAAAATGCTGCAAAGTACTGACCTGTCTCCTTCCTCATCCAAAGAACACAAGACGTCCAGAGGCATATTGTTGACTAGATTCTCCAAATTTCTATTATGATCTTGAGGGGTTGGTGGCGGTGTGACCATCTGCATTTGGTTTGATCCAGAGTACATGGTGTGCTGATAGGCAGGTTGCTGGCTGACCATTGGTTGGCTTACTTGGTTACGATTGTATGGGCTCTGAACATAGTGATAATTGTCAGGTGGAATATGACATTGTTGGCTTGGAAGCTCTGCAGTTGAGGCCATGAGATCCTCTTTGATTCGTTCAATGCTCTGCAGGGCCACTTCAGCCTGCGATGGCTGCTGTTGTTGCTTCTGATACGATGGCTGCTGCCGGTTTTGGATGATGTACCTCATTTTATCTGCAGGAATCTGATTTAAATTTACATTGGGTCGTTTGCTGTTGTCGATGACGACCCCGCTGTTGGTGCCATTTACCGAGGTGTAATTGTAGACACTGGGGTTGTGAGGCGGTGAGGCGATTCCAGAATCCTCGCTCTGGACACTGGGAGGGGAGTTGATAATCACCATGTTTTCTGGAGAATACGGCGAGTTTGGCGAGGTGGACATGCCTTGGTAGCTATCAGCTGGTGACATCATGGATTGGGGTGAGAGCTGAGGCTGTGCTGGGGAATATGCCGAGGAATAAGCTGGAGATGGAGCCTGTTGCATTGTATGAGCAGGACTCAGAGAAGACACGCTACCAGGCGAGTTTGGGTCACAGCTATCTGTTGGAGATGGAGGCCAATATGATTCCACCGGTTCATTTCTGGTGACAGTGGTCTGCGGCCTGGATACATTCTGCATGGTACGACCATCTGTGTGATGGGCTGGGGTCATACCAGGGGGCACAAACTTTGTATTGGGAATGACAATGATTTGTCGATTCTGTGGATGATGGGTAACTTGACCAACATGCACCTGCTGTGGCTGTTGAAATGGTTGAACACAAGTCATACTTGGTTGATTCCTAGAGTATGGTTGCATCCTAACCTGTGGAGGACTACTTCGAGTAGGACCCTTTGAAACCAGATTGTTCCTTTCCTGCACCTCCTCTTCCATCCTCTTCTCAAAGCCATCTTTCTTCTCACAACTCAAGTCCATTCGAGTCATCTTCGTGGCCAGTTTGTCAACGGATGACTCCTCTGACTGCTCTTCAGGAATCCTCTGATGCTTCTGGTAGTGGTAAGCTGCAGGAGAGCTCTTCCGTCTTCTCAGCTCACTCTCTGCACTCTGGTAGATACTCTGATCCAAGTGGCCCTGGTTGGGAATCCTGGCATTCTTCATCTTCTTTAGTCCAAGAATTTCAACGGAGCTTGCTTTTGGCTTCTCCTTATACTCCTTCCGCTTTACTTCGGCTGTCTTCTCCATCTGTTCCTCATTGGGTTTCCCATTGCATTGAGTGTCTCCCTCTGGATCTACTGTCTTCTCTGTCCCAGCAGACAGCTTCTTGTCTTGTTGTGTAACTTCTTTTCCAATAGAGGATGCTGTCTTGCACTCACTCTCCATCTGGCCATTCTTGTTTGGTGCCATGATGGTGGTAGATTCTGATGCGATCGGTTTGTCTAGATAATAAAAATAAAACAAACAGAAAGGCAATGTACATTGCAGGCTAAAATCATTATAAAGGGCTACTAATTTTGTTCAACAAGCAAGGTACATGTATTTCTTATTATTCTGCTGTGTGTAGGATATTGATTTTTAAAAACTTTCTTGAATCGTTTGTGGTAGATCTTGAAGGGCAATTCCATAAAATATGTACGTCCGATCATGTGGGATCTTCATTAAATTTTCTGTCTCTGATTTCTTGTTCTTTTGACAGTCTATAATGTACTCACATGGCCATGACTTGGTTAGTTTATGAAGTGAAGTAAGACTTGAGAAAAATGGGGGTCGGATGTACAAAAAGGTTTATCATATAATGGAATCTGCTGAAGCAACTTTTAATTAGAAATGATGGTCATCCCAAAGCATTCAATCTCTGAATTTTAAGAGCAATTTGGGTCGCAATTAGGGCGATTGTCAACCTCATCTATTTCCTTCACTTAAAGAAATATTACAAACCTCTTATCTGCAGATTAACAATACTGAAGCATTCTCAATTTCTATGAAAATATAGATCTTTCAAGTTTTGATTGTATTGGTGTAATATGTTTGTAGGATAAAGAATACACTTTTCTGTCACCAGTTTCTGTTTCCATGATTTATTACCCAAAACTTCCTCGTTATCAATAAGGTTTGATCTCGGCCCATGAGGTCAAATCTGCTTTGAATTGCTGATGAATATAGAACATTCAATAGAAAGACACAGAAATGTCACAACTTTCTTATTTTACATGCGATTTTGATGGAGTTTTCTGTGAATTGTGCTTGTTTTATTTTTCTCTCACAGATTGATTCAAATCAACAATTTTCTGGGGTGAACTTGACCTTTATAAGTATTAGATCTACACGTATTTGATAAATTTTAAAACAAAACAAGATGAAAGATTCTCAATTTTTTCTAGAACATTTCATTGTTGAAAGAGAATTGCGCCACTTAAGATGAAAAAAAAAAACCAGAAATGATACTGATAGCACTAGAAAAAGAACCTTTGTATGACCATGGACCTAAATGTACTACATGTATGGTGTAGTACATCCATGAAGATCCATGGTATGACTAGTTAAATGCAAAGAACAGTCAAGAAAAGTTGAATCCCCTATGTATCATAAAGGGCAACTGTACCATGATTCTAGGGCTATGTTAAGAACACAGAGAAAGTCACTGGTAGATCAAGGGGGGGGCAAAGCCATCCAATGCCCCCCCCCTGAGAGGCACAATTAAACTTTGTAATACATGTAACACCCCTGCCCCCCCCCCCTCTTTGAAAGCGATAACCCTTTTTTCTTTTTCTTTGTCAAATTTTTCTTGGGGAAAATTCCCCCCCCCCCCTTTGGAAAATCCTGGATCTGCCCTTGATGTAAGACTTATTATTCCATCCATGAGAACTGCATTTAAAAGATAAATTCCAGTTCTGGTAACGATCTCAAAATGACTTTTTACAGAATCTAATATAATGACCCCCAAATGTATGTTTGTATTCAAAAATGTGTGCCAAAGGTTTCTGGAAGAAATTGTGTAATTGCTGAGAAATAAGCAAAATAAGTGCGGATTCGGTCACTTCCGTCGGGTCTTTATTCCAGCAATAATAATACACTGTCTCACATGGGCTTATCTGTGTTGGTGATCTTCAGAGTGAACATTTTTCAGCGTACATTAGATTTCAAGATTTCACAAAGTTCAGTTTATGTAACTGTACCAGATCTAGATCCTCGACGATATACTGACAATTAAGCCTGGTTTTACAGACTTTCTCATGAAATCGGTGTTTAATGCAACTACTGGTATTTCTCTTTATAAGCTACCACAAAAGTGAATGAATTCGCCTACAGACAATGAGTGAACTAAAGAGGAAAGTATTTATTAGGGAAATTCAGTTCCCTTTTTTCTTTATTTCCATTCAACCATGGAGTATGGAGGGAAAAGGTCTATCAGAAAGTGAACTCAGATGGAAAAGACCTTGAAACAATCATTACTATTGCCAGGGTTATGACTGACTGCATGTTTTCAGTGATTTTATTCTAAAACCTCAGCTGGTCTCCAAATTTTGATTTTTTTTATTTTTATGCTCAAAACTTCACGCTTTGAAGGAAACTGGAGCAATTATAGTGCACATACAATATGTATTCCATCATTTGACAATTGGTCATCAATGCAGCTCGGGAGGGGTACATGTACATGTAAGTTACCTCCTCCCCCTAATAAAAGCACCCTACAAGCTTTATTCCAAGTCCTGCCCCCCCCCCCAAAAAAAATGCATTTTATGAAAACAGTTTTATCCCACATTCCAATATTACAATTTAGTGGTCTTTTTTTTGGAGGGGGGGGGGGCAACCAACACCATTAGAATTCATAATCTTGCACCCTCTCTTGGTAATGTTTATATTCTTTTAGTACTAACTTTTAAGTTTAGTCAAAATAACTAATACTAGAAAACTGCAAAGATACATGTAGTATGCTGGAAATTTTCATTTCATTCCATGAGCATTAAGCTGGAAAAGATTTTCTTTCTACATGTACTGACCAAACTAAAATTTGGTTGTAAAAAAAAATATACCCAATGTATATGAATCATATCCCTTTCCTGGATTGAAAAAGCTAGGAATAATTTTCTTGACCTTGCATCACAATTTTATCAAAAAGTTTTGTAGACTGCAACATGTACACAAAACATCTTTTGTGTCAAAGAAGAATGTAACATTCACAACTATATGAATGACCATACTTTTCTTGGTAGAGACCTGGGCTTCAATTCTATTCTTTTGATTTAAATGTTTAACATTAATGTTAACATTTTATTTCCATCTATATTAAACCTAATTTGATGTGTTGTTTTTATGGTTTGTTTTATGACAAATGGCAAATAAAGATGAATTACAAATGTAGGCTATATGAGAGCTAATATACATGTATCTCTTCAGAAATATCTTTCCAAAAACATGACAATCAAGAAACAAAATATAGACTAATGAAAGAAATGGCACATATACTCGACTTTTTTAATGAGGGTACAAAATATTATTTGGAGAAATTACAACACAAAAGATGAAATTTACAGATATCTTCCACCTACAATGTATCTCCACCACAGTAAGGTTTGCTGGTTACTGTTTCAGGAGTGTGAAAGAATATTTCTGATATACCATATTTTGTTGCACCTCCTTCATAAATCCAGGGGACGGAGACCTTTAAGTTTTGTTGATTGCATTTGTAGGGACACAAATAATTTGTTTCATGATTTACCAACTCTCATGTCAGATCGTACCATTCATTCTCGGATGCATCCGATTTGTAGTACATGTTGAACAATGTAGGCCTACATGTAATATGACTAAAAATTATATCATGTATGTACATGTAAGTATACAATTGGTATTAAAGCAAAATTGGATTTGCTTTTAAAGTTCAAGCTTTGTTCCTGAAAACCATACACATAGGAAGATGAATCAGACTAAAATCGTAGGTGTTACTACCTGGTGGGGAAATAGAGGTTATTGAGTTAAACCCCCGACATAAAACAAAAACAGGAACTTGATACACAGTCAAGGGAACACCAGCTTCACCACAAGCCAGTGTTCAATTGTTCCTTGGAAGTGGGAACAGGGAAATTATCCTCCAGCCAGTGTATGGAGGCAAAGACATGTAACTCTATGTTAAAGGGGAAGTTCACCCTGACAAAAAGTTTATTGTAAAAATAGCAGAAAAAATAATGAAAAATATTGCCGAAGGTTTGAGAAAAATTCATCAAATAATTAAAAAGTTATTAGAATTTCAATTATTTGATTTGTGATGTCATATACATGTACGAGCAGCATTCCTACATAGCGAATGGTAGAAAATCAATGAAATGTCATTTTCTCAGAAAATTGAAAATGGTTTTTACTCTACCTTTTGTATATCAATAGACCCGATCAGGAATAGAAAACAAAATCAAGTCATCACGAACCATATAAAATTTGAAATTCATGCGTTTTATATTAAACACATGGGGCAGCTGCTCGTTTATGACGTCACAAATCCAAAACTCTAATAACTTTCTAACTTTTTAACGGATTTTCCTCAAACCTTCACCAATATTTTTTACTATTTTTTCTGCTATTTTTACAACAAAGTCTTCTTCAGGGTGAACTTCCCCTTTAATAGCTCCATGGTGGCATGGTCTGAGTTTCTACTGTAGAATGAAATCATGTTATTAGAGGGGTACTTCAGGCAGAACCTATGATTTTATCAGACAACTCTGATTTTCATAAAATTGGACAAGGAATAACAATGTTTAATGATTATAAGATACTACATGTATGTTTGCATCACATGCATATTTAGTCTGCTAATCGCAAATCGAACGTAGAAAAGAAGATCTGTTTGCATTATTTGATGGAACAGTTCTAGAGTGTATGAATGTCTCATTACTCTAAATAGTAATTAGTATTAAGCTTCATCTCCCCACTATTATCTGGAACTCACTACATGAAATCATGTTAAATTAAAAAAAAATTATCTACAAATGTATTTTAAAACTTGATGTCTGATTTACTGCGTAATATTATGCTACATGTACATGTACAGTGTACATGATTTTACAGGGGAAACATACAGTACACAACAGACATACATTACATACATGTACACTGGAGGCCTACTTGTAATTATAACTTCACATAAATTAAATAAAGGAAAAATATTAAGAAATGACATCATCAGCTACATGTACATGTAACCTAAAAAAAATTATTGCAGAATTTTGAAAATCAATACTTTTTATCTGATTTTGATGAGATTTTCAGCATTTTGCTGATTGATTTTTTAATTTTTAGCCTGGATTTTAGCCCAGGATTTTCAGCATTTTGCTGATTGAATTTTATTTTTAGCCTGGATTACCCCTATAAAAAAATAAGGTGAAGGGGGGCTGCGATGAGTCGATGACAACATCAACTGGTTCAAGGCACATTCCTGACAATATAACTGCAACTGTTTTATCCACCCCCCCCCCATAAATATCAACAAAAAGCATTTTGTATGTATGCTGGCATATGATGCTATAACTTTTATTGTATCAAATTTTTAAGCCAATTCAGTTTAATAGCTCCTATTCAACTTTTCTTGAATAACCTTTCCAATTCTTCCTTGGGATGAGCACTTGAGCTTTACAGTCATCCTTTTGTATTCATATTCACAGAAAGAGGCATGGCATATATTACACTAGAACAAGTAAGTATGCCAGTGATCAAATTTGGAAATATTTGGGCTATTATTTGTTGTGCTGTACACTTTTGGTACATCAACTAAATTTTGAGTTTTATACGGACTTGATTATGAACATTATCAAGTTGTTTGAGATGAAAAATTTACATAACAAACCACAAATGATTAAAGTCAGTGAATTTGAAAACTAAGATCTCTGCAATCAGGAATTTGTTTTAATTTCCAATATTTTGCTTGGTCAATTCTACTGTAGTCATATTATTTTTAGCATTTTTTAATACTTCGATTTTCTGAAAATTATATGATTGTCAATATCAACTTGTGAGTTGGCCTTTTTTTCTTCTAAAGAACAGAAATTCAGGCAGAACAGAGATGTAAATCTAATTTTCAGAAAGTTGAGGAGAATACTCCAGGTACGTGTAGGTGTTTCTACTTTCTTACACGCTAAATAATAACCAATGAACATTTAATGGTGAATATCATTTACCACAAGAAAGGATCACCAGTTGTTCTTTTTAAAGTCACTCTTAACTTACGAACAACTTTATGAAATGGCCCACAGGCTGAAAAAAATATGATTCAAGCCTAAATTTAGAAAAAAAATATCAAGCTAAACAATCATATATTTATCATTATGGATGAAAAATTGCAAAAGAAGTTATGGCACTTTAAACTGTTCATTAAATATGTACATGTACATGTATGTATCAGTTGTAGTAAAGAATGGTGGTATCAGTTGTAGTAAAGAATGGTGGTATCAGTTGTAGTAAAGAATGGTGGTATCAGTTGTAGTAAAGAATGGTGGTATCAGTTGTAGTAAAGAATGGTGGTATCAGTTGTAGTAAAGAATGGTGGTATCAGTTGTCGTAAAGAATGGTGGTATCAGTTGTAGTAAAGAATGGTGGTATCAGTTGTAGTAAAGAATGGTGGTATCAGTTGTAGTAAAGAATGGTGGTATCAGTTGAAGTAAAGAATGGTGGTATCAGTTGTAGTAAAGAATGGTGGTATCAGTTGTAGTAAAGAATGGTGGTATCCGTTGTAGTAAAGAATGGTGGTATTAGTTGTAGTAAAGAATGGTGATATCAGTTGTAGTAAAGAATGGTGCTATCAGTTGTAGTAAAGAATGGTGGTATCAGTTGTAGTAAAGAATGGTGGTATCAGTTGTAGTAAAGAATGGTGGTATCAGTTGTAGTAAAGAATGGTGGTATCAGTTGTAGTAAAGAATGGTGGTATCAGTTGTAGTAAAGAATGGTGGTATCAGTTGTAGTAAAGAATGGTGGTATCAGTTGTAGTAAAGAATGGTGGGTGGGTCCATGTTTGCTATACAGGCTATCCTCCACTTTTGTTTGTCATTACATTTGTAGATAACATATTGTATGATGTCATGCTATTATTGCTATCAATGCTTTTCACAATTTGGTTTACAGTTGACAGGAAATCCATGACCATGGCTTTGGCTGCCTTGGATTTATAATGCCCTACAAACATCTACATGTACCCTTCAAACAGTTAAACACAAGACTTCAGTCACAAACTAACAACCATGAAAGATATAAAAAAAAATATTGTATATAACTAGTCATCAAACTTCGGTGCTTTATATATACTTTATATACTTTATATGTAATAGTCTTAACTTTCTCATGCCCCCTTCCAATTTCTTTCTTAAAGGTGAAGTTCACCCTGACAAACAGATTATTGTTAAAAATAGCAGATAAAAAATATTGCATTTTTGCAGGGAGTTTGAGAAAAATCCAACAAAGAATTAAAGTTATTAGAATTTTACAGTTGTAGTTACTTGATTTGTGAAGTCATATGCGAGCAGCATTCCTACTTAACGAATGGTAAAAAAGTCAGTGAAATGTAATTTTTCTCAGAAAATTGAAAATGGTTTTTACTGTACATTTTGTATAGATCTATAGACAAATCATTTTAACACCCGATCATAGAAAGAAAACAAAAATAAGTCATCAGGAACCATTAAAAAAATGAAATTCATGCACATTATATTCCTTTAAATACAATATGGGGCAGCTGCTCGTTTGTGATGTCACAAATCCAAAACTTAAGTTCTTTCTTAATCCTTTACAGAATCCCCTCAAACCTTCACCAATAGATTTTATTATTTTTTCTGCTTTTTTACAACAACCTTTCTACAGGGTGAACTTCCCCTTTTAACACCTGGGTCCTACGATACGATACCCAAAGAGTACACTGTATTGGATTGATTAATCTGCATGCTCATCAAATTGAATATAATCTCATCTTAAGTTGTTCTTCCCCTGATATACGAGGATAATGAATTGGTTACTAAGTATCTGCAGGTTGGTTGACTTGGAGTTCAATTGATTTTCTAAAAATTTATGTGATACCAACCAAATTTATGGCATTTGAACTAATCTGATTTTATCTTTGTCAGCTTGATTTTGTTTCTAAAGCTTTGCTAAACAATCGTGCGCAAATTAAGGTTACACTTTTTATGACACTTTTTCAGCCGAGCACACACTAGAATTAATTCTACATGTAGTTGATCACCATGGAATTTTAAGATCGCATTACCAGCAAAACCCTTGACCTATTCTTCTTTCCATCAAGCAAATTTGACTTTGGGATATTGCCTTCTATCTGGTATTCATGACTTTGGTTAATTCCCGGGGGGCCACTTCCATTCACGAGTGGATACCATGCGCGACCATGGGGTCTCGAAAAGCACCCTAAACACGTAATTTCCATATTCTGAAAATGCACCCCTTAACAAGTATTGGCGTGTGAAACCCTACCCTTAACAAGTATTGGAAACAAATTACTCTTGGCAAATATTCCCTGAAATGAACCCCTAAACAAGTCAGGAATGTTTTATTGTTATGGGTCCTTTGGTTGACGGCTTTACCTTTTTGGTTTAGTACGACCCCACCTTCTACACCTCGCGCAAATAGGACTCTAAACACGTAGTGTTGGGGCAAAAAGGACATCCTTTATAAAACATTTTAATTTGTTTCATCATCCCCGCAAATTCGACCCTAAACACGTAATTTTCCTAGCGAAATAGATACCCTTTTTTCATTATTTTTGTGTTTTTGACACCCTTTTCACGTTACGTACGTAACGTGCCCTATCGTGAAAAGGACATCCTTTTTACGTATTTTTTTGGTCGCGCATGGTATCCACTCGTCAATGTAAGTGGCCCCCCCGGGGGTTAATTATGTGCGAACTTTGAGAAATTTATTGAAAATCAACTTCATATGGTTCAAAATGTGTGAAAATAATGTTCACCCACCTATTCAAACCAGCTGAGATTTCAGATACCAGTGTAGCCACAGGCCTACTACTACTAGTGTACTACCATACTTATATGTATGTATGCTCTACATGTAGGTCTAGATCTAGATCTAAAGTAGATCTAGTTTACCTTTTATATACAGCCTAGGAGGCAGCGTAGCTCAGTCGGTTAGAGCTCATGTTTCAGATAAGACCATAGACTTTCAACGTGGGGGATTGAGTCTTGCTCATGCCGAAACGCGTCTAACAAAATCTGATCATGTTTAATGTTAGCGTTACATTTAGCGTGCCTCACCACTGTATTCAGTGCAGGTTTTAATGCAGTTGGAAATCACTCTGTCCATCGGAAAGGACACGATGTTGGTCCCGTGTATACAGAAAGTCACAATCTATGCTGTTCATCAAAGAGTACTAGGGTGTTCACATCATGTCGCCCAGTGTATTGCACCTGCCGAGTGCCGGTCCCAGGAAATATTCAGGCTAAGTCAATCTTGACTTCAGTTGACGTTCAATCATATGCCATGGTTGGCATAGACCTAGACCTATAGGTCTAGGGCTAGGCCCCTAAAATCATCATGATATTAATCTGTCGGCATTAAAAAGAAAGACGAGTCTAACTTTAGATCTACGATGGATTTTTATTCTGACGTTTTTTGCTTAATACTAGCTACCTAGGGCCAAGGCCTACACAGTAGACACAAACATGACACAACCACAGGAGTCGGGACAATGTAGATTGACAGATCATCATGCAACAAATTAACACACACCCTCATTGGCGTACCGTGGGTCACGGCATTGGGGGGGCACCAGCAAAAATTTTGAGTCACCAAGTGAGCGCGCTCAGTTGCTAATTATGCTGACCTAATAGAAATATTTTAAGGACAGTGTCATTAAACGGATATGTATGTCACTGATCACATAATGCAAGCGCGAAGCGCGAGCTGAAAATTTTTTATATTCAGACCTAAAAGGGGAAATTATAAGCAAATTTTTGTAATCATGATATGTACCTGTTTCGCTAAACAAACAATGCGAGCGCGAAGCGCTAGCTGAAATTTTTGTATATATTGATCCCAATCAGACATTTTAAGGACTATATTTTAGGAATCTATTAAAGGGGAATCCAGCCTTGGCCACAAAATGTTGTATTAGGAAGAAGAAAAATGAATTAAACAGTATGGTGAAAGTTTAAAAGAAATCGGACAAGCAATAATAAAGTTATAGCTGCTTTAAGATTGAAATCACTAATACTATGAAGATTTCAAATTGGCAACTGGGTAAGTAAATCATGACAAGTGGCAAGGACAACTTTCCCATAGGCCATGTACTTTATTATCAGGGATTTGTGGTTTTCTCTTAAGTACCCATTCCCTGGGGCAGAAATCTAAATATAGCCCAGATAGTATATTGTTTTATGTCCTCATGAAAGAATAAATAAATAAATAAAACTTTTGGGGGAAATGACATTTTAGCCATAATATGTATTTGAGTATATGGAAGAGTAGTCCTTGCCTACATCACTATGACATCCCATATGCTGCCAATTTGAAGTATCCATGGGTATAGTGATTACCAATATTTACAACTTTTAATAATTCATAACTTTCTTGTTGTTTGTCCAATATTGGTCGAACTTTCACCTAACAACTTGTCTGATTTTCCCTTTCCTTATAAAAACGAGTTTTTATTTGGGTTGGATTCTCCTTTAAGAGTATACATATCTCACCATAGTATTTTAATGCGAGTGACAAGCGCTTGCTGATTTTGTTAGAATTATATGCATCCAAACACATAAAGCAATTGTCATTGCAATCATGATTAAAATGCGTATCTCACTAATCAAATATTGCGAGCGCGAGCTAAAAATTTAGGAAATTCAGACCTGAAGAGGGACATTTTAAGGCTTTTTTGTAGGAATTCACGACGACCCTTCGTATTTCAATAACCAAATGAAGCGAGCGCGAAGCGCGAGCTGAAATTTTTGTATATATTGACCCCAAACATGGATATTTTAAGGACTATTTTTAAAAGAATCCATTAAGTGTACACATATCTCACCATAGTTATCTAATGCGAGTGCCAAGCGCATGCTGATTTTGTTAGAATTACACCTAAAGACATACTATTTGTAGTCATTGTAGTCATGATTATCATATACGCATCTCACTATTCAAATATTGCGAGCGCGAGCTGGAAAATTTGGAAATTCACACCTGAAGGTAGAGGGGCATTCTAAGGCTTGTAGGAATTCACGTAGACCACCAACCAAATGATGCGAGCGCAAGCTGAAATCTTCGATATTCAGATTTAAAAAATTGACATTTTAAGGACTGATTTTAGGAAATCATGAAGAGCAGACATATTATCTCACTAATCCACTAATGCGAACGTAAGCACGGACGTGAAATGTTTTATATTAAGACCTTAAAATGATATGTCACTACATAAAACAATATTGATTCGAAGTGCGAGGAGATATATTTGGTGTATATTGACTTGAAAACGGGAGGTTTTAGTACAACAGGATTATATATCTCGTTAAACAGACAATGCGAGTATCAGGAACAATGAAGACATAGGCCCCAGGCAAATTATGTTTCATAAAGTTATATATATTTTTATGTAATATAACATAACATAATTATAATATAACATAATTTAATAATTTCTTCCTTCCCTCTATGTTTCTTTCACTTTCTCCCTCTTTTTCTCTTTTTCCTCGTTTTTTTTTTTTTTTTGGCCAGCCGATTGGGGGGCACGTGCCCCCCCATGCCCCCCGTAGTTACGCCACTGCACACCCTAGTTCATGCACGTACACAGTGAATACTGCAGATGCCGTATCGTACACATGATAGGCATGGCAATGATCGTACCTTTCTTCAGCTTCAACTCTGTGATGTTTTTCGATGTCGACGATGATTTTGATCCAACTAATTCCACTGATATGAGACTTGTTACATCCTCCAAATCACAATCTTTGGTCCGAGAATTATCATAGCCACCGATGGATGGCATGGTTGCGTCACACTGAGGACGAAAATAGCATCAAATTTCAGATATTTTTGAGAGGTCAGAGTTTTGAGCCTGCTTGTGTAGTAGTGAATGCGAGCTCTATGCATTATGCATAAGCAGTTCTGGGATTCTCATCGCTGATTGGCTCGTTCTGAAGATAGGTGAAGAGACGGGAACGGGAAGGGAATTTCCCTTTTCTGTTACGCTGACGTAATGGCAAAGATGTGTGCCGCTTCGACCCCAAGATCGGTTGGCGAGAACTGCTTTCCCGGCTATTTTATAGTTGTTCCATCTCACTGGTGTACAGATAGGGCGGGGGAAGTGCCCGTTATCTTTTCAAAACTAAGGGAGAAAATGAGAAAAGTAAGGGGAAAAGCGAAATATGCTATAATTGTCTACGTTTTATCTCAAAATCTATCACAAAATTAGATTCAATTAAAATCTAATAAATTATTATTTTTGTCAGAAATAATTTTTTGGTCGGTTTGCTTATTTGCAGCTTGTTGGATTTTTTTCACATACGCCATGTCTGGTAACCTCTAATTATTTTACTCATTGTGCCACTGCACATCGCTTTTATTCCAATAATGAGTCACGCTGGATGATGATTGAAACTCTACTTATACTGCCCGACTCAATTAAGGAGACAGGTTACAAAACTATAATTTCCTGTGTAGACATGGTAATTTATAAGTGCACCTGTCATTCATAAACATGCCGATAGCCCACCTAGTCTCGTAGCATGATTAGAATTTTCTATCCAATTTGGCCTGGAAGACTAAATCAATCAAGATTAGTTTTGTTGTTCAATTGAGATCAATATCAAAATGATCTCATCTCCGTCTCATCTTCAGGTCGTCTTGCCATTCTCCCAAACACTGACTACCAAGAAGCATCTCCAATAATGATTATCATTATATTTTTTTTTCTTTTAGAGGACCTCTGTACATCAATATATACACTCTAAATTACAGGGATTTAAAATAAGTCCACATGGACTGTAGTTAGGGACCAGTCGAAGTCCGGATTGAATCCATAAGTTTCATTTTTAAATCTCGAAAGTTTTAAATTTAAATCATTTGAGATTTAAATTTAAGTCTTTAGGACTAAAACTAAATCCAGAAATCGACTGGTCCCTAACTACAGTCCAGCTGGACTTATTTTAAATCCCTGTAATTTAGAGTGTAGCGCAATAATGAATACTCATGCATATAGTCCTATTAGATTCCAAATTTACTGGAATTCCGAGATTTAATTTGGCCCAGCCGGTTTTAAGGATTTAAAGTCAATCTTTACGAAAAAACAAAATCGAAACCGACAGTTAATAAACAGAACAAATTAATAATGATGGTCTTTTATCATGTTTATCTCTCGGCACAGAGATGCGCTGTGCACAATATCTTAGATGTTACCAAGATAACTGGTGCATTTTGGAAAATCCTCTAGTTTAAACCATTAGCTCTTACTAGAACCAAACCTTCCTTTACAAAGTCACTGGAAAACATCGATTTAAGATGTCGATGGCCGGGTTCGAGAAAGTCAAAAGATGGAGATTGAACTAGAGGCGGGGCAAAAAAATTCCAATCCTTTATATGCCAGGGGTAACCTATATTCTGAAGGGTATAAGAATGCAGCATGTTTACCGTCACCGACCGCAACTGCAGGGGCTGCAGTAACAAATTATATTTTGATGGTCATTTTTCCGGGGAAAATGAGCTTAGGAGACTGATGACGTCATCCAATCACTATTTATTATGTATTTTATTATATGACATATGAAATATTGTAATGTTCCCTTATTTCATTGTCAAGTGAAATAACGATTCCCCCCCCCCCCCCACATGTGAAATTAGCATTGTCTAATACGATACGGTTCAGTCAGGTTAGTCATTATTGTCAAATCTGTAAAAAAAAAATGAAATGTTGTATAATCCAAACAATATCCAACAAAAGAAATGAGTGAGGGACATCATTGACTACATGCATTTGCATGTCACTGAATTGTGCATATCCCTGTTTGATGAAAAAAAAACTTTAAAATGTCATAGCTTTCTCATTTATTACATCCGATTTGGTAAATGTTTCCGGATACGTTATGTTAGTAAGTGATTTTATTCAAATCAACATTATTTTTTTTTTTAGTCGGTCCCGATGTATCACAATGATTGATACTCATCTGTGAAATATTATTCACACACTATTCAATAATAGATTTGGCGGTTCTTTGATCTATTTTGGAATGATTATGGACTAAGAACTGAAGAACTTTCACTCTACTAATTACAGGGATTTAAAATAAGTCCAGATGAACTGTAGTTAGGGATTTCTGGATTTAGTTTTAATCCTAAAGACTTACATTTAAATCTTAAATGATTTAAATTTAAATCTTTCGAGATTTAAAAATGAATCTTAAGGTTTCAAACTAAATCCGGAATTCGATTGGTCCCTAACTACAGTCCATGTGGACTTATTTTAAATCCCTGTAATTTAGAGTGTTGGGAGAGTGAAGGGAAGAGTACCGATTTTTTATTATTATTATTTGAGGGGGGGTGGTCTGTACAATGTAGGTCTTGCCTAACTTGAATGAGGGCCTACAATGAATGAATGACAATTTAATGGAAATTCTATCACCACCAAGCCAATCGATGAGCAAAATACAATAAACCAATAGATACGCACAACAACGGGTATCATAGGGTGGGTTTTGGGGGACTTCCCCTTTCGTGTCTTTGTATGCATTGGACTTCCTGTCGGAAGTTGAGTCGAAATATGACTGTCGGTATAGCTAGCTTTCTAAAATTTTAATCCATGATGTAATGTCCGGAAGAAAACATACTATGCAGTGTAAAAACCATCGACTATGTATGATTGGTGTCGCAATTGATTTTATTAACTTTAACCTTCATTATCTTAGGCATATTTTGTTCTTTTCAAAACGTCTTATATTACAGACTATTATCATTATGTGCACTAACATAATATGAGGCGTAGATGGCGATATGCTACGATTCCTTTCTTTGCAGCTTATTTTTTCTATCTCTCTATATATTCTAATTTTCCCTGTTGTCCTGTGGAAACAACGGAAAATGAAAAACATTTCATTGTTTGATACTAATCATGGTTCAATCAAGTTGGTCCTTACTGTCTATAAAAAATAATATTACGTGTAATTCAAACAATTAGTGAGGGACATTATCGACTGTCTCATTTGCATGTCACTGAGTTGTGCATATCACTGTTTTGTGAAAAGTAAGCAAAAATTTACAATGTCATAAGTTTTTAATTTTACATCCGATTTTGGTGAATTTTCTGTTTACTTGTTGTATTCATCTCTCTTTATTCAAATCAATTGTTTTGGACTTGTCCTTTAACCTCTAGACCACAGTTTAGTGGCTGTATCGCGACCCCGATCTCATTGACCGTTTCATAAATAGATTTTTGACCGCACCATTAAATTTGCTTTGTCGGGTGTAGATTGAACAATGACACAAAATAACAAATATGAAAATAATAATTCATACATGATAATGAAAAATAACGATGATGATTATTGATTATAAAAATAAGACGAAGCTAATTAAGAGGGGCACAGTAAAATAGGTATCGTAGATCTCTCCTGATTTTTTAAATAAACAAATAAAAAATTACATTAATGCATAAAAGTCAGTACCGATGAAAAATACATGTAAATATGAAATTCAAATTAAAAGTCGCAGGAGAAAATTAAAATCCATGATGAAATTAATGAGTGCATAATTAGTGTAGTTGAAAATAAAGATAGATAATAAGTTGTAAAATTAATTAAGGATTAAAACGAACTAATCATTAAAGGGTGATCGCGCGATCACCAGGAAGCAGAAAATAGACAACTAAACAAATCATAAATTACCAACTGCTCAAGATATATCAATAGCTTATTAAAAGTACAATGAAGAAGAAAAACAATTCAGTTGAGAGAAAAACGTTATAAGGCAACACTGTAGGAAGTGGGAACATGTAAACACAAAAGTCATTAAAGGTCAAGTCCATCCCAGGAAAATGTTGATTTTAATAATCAGAGGAAAATCAAACAAGCACGATACTGAACATTAATTTTCATCAAATTCGGATGTAAACTAAGAAAGTTATGAAATTTTACAGTTTCGTTTATTTTTCAGAAAACAGCTATTTGTACAGTCTGGTCGGTATCAAATTTATGAGGGATTCAACTCTGACCATCACTACCTATTTCTTTTTTTTCATTGTTTTAATTATACAATATTTCAATTTTTATAGATTCGACAATTATGACAGACTTGACTGACCCTTCAAATGTTAAAACAATGGAAATTCCCCTATGTTCAGGAAAGAATAAAACTTTGTATCACAAAAAAATGAGGGGGAAATTAGAATATTTCATATTTTAAAAAGTACAAAAGATGAGTGGATGACGTCATCATTTTTTCCATTTGCACAATCTGTTTGTGAAAGTAAGTGAACTTTAAAATGCCATAACTTTCTTGTTTTACATCTGAGTTTTATGACATTTTCAGTGATATGCTTGTTGGAATTTTCTCGCCTTTTTAAAAAAAAATCAACTTGTTCTTTAAAAAGGATGAGAATGGGATGAATTTCCACACAAACAGTTGTGGCTGAAGAGTACGGTACCATTGTGAACTGCCCCCCCCCCTCCCTCCCTTTCCCTTTTCTGTGTGTTTGTTGTTGATTTTTTTGGCTGTATATGTCTGGGGGGGGGGGTGTTTGGGTGTATGTATTTGAGTATGTCTATATGTGGGGGGGGGGGGTGTTTGGGTGTATGTATTTGAGTATGTCTATATGTGGGGGGGGGTGTTTGGGTGTATGTATTTGAGTATGTCTATATGTGGGGGGGTGTTTGGGTGTATGTATTTGAGTATGTCTATATGTGGGTGGGGGTGTTTGGGTGTATGTATTTGAGTATGTCTATATGTGGGGGGATGTTTGGCTGTATGTATTTGAGTATGTCTATATGTGGGGGGGTGTGTATGTATTTGAGTATGTCTATATGTGGGGGGTGTATGTATTTGAGTATGTCTATATGTGGGTGGGGGTGTTTGGGTGTATGTATTTGAGTATGTCTATATGTGGGGGGTGTATGTATTTGAGTATGTCTATATGTGGGTGGGGGTGTTTGGGTGTATGTATTTGAGTATGTCTATATGTGGGGGGATGTTTGGCTGTATGTATTTGAGTATGTCTATATGGGGGGGGGGGGGGGTGTTTGGGTGTATGTATTTGAGTATGTCTATAAGTGGTGGGGGTGTTTGGGTGTATGTATTTGAGTATGTCTATATGTGGGGGATGTTTGGGTGTATGTGGGTGCGTGGAAAGTTCATTAAGTTTCATTAATCAATTGGGCAATGAAAATGGGATATGACTTTTTTTTGGGGGGAGGGTGATTTGTTTATTACTACTGGAACATGCCTTTGTCAATTTTTGTTTGTTATGATTGGCTGATTTACCATGATTTTATACATTATTTTCTGTGTTTGGATAGACTGCTGGCTAGCGACCGACGGGTTTCCATTCTCGGCCGATCGTGATTGGTCAGTCTGTGTGTTCCGTGTGTATATGTGTGATGGGAAGCGTGCTGCACAATCATTTGCGGCGGAAGCAAAAATATATAATTAGGGGGGGGGGTCTACCTGAAATTTTGTGATGAACACATGTAAAAAAAAATTGACAAGCAAAACAAAGAAGGAAAAAAAAAGTCATCCACCTAAATTTTAGGGGGGACAAGAGACATTTTAAGGGGGGTTTCCAGAATTTAGGGAGGGCGCGCAGGAAACAAAATTGACAAGCAAAAAAAAAAGGTTATCAAGTTAAAAATTTAGGGGGGGGGGACGGCCACACATCCCCCCGCCGCCTATGTGTACAATATACATCTACATTTACAAATAAAATGTAAATTACATTTAAATAATTGTTACTATTTAATAAATAATGATTATATAACAAATAATTGTGCTATATAATATTGTTACATTCGGCGCCTCATAATGTTTCATCGTGTTCGCCTCCTGTTCGTGAACTACATGGACAATTTACTACACCAACACCGAACTTCCCTGGGGTTGGTGTTGGTGAATAGTTGCACGTAGATCTTCAACACCAGCTGTAATGCTCGGTCCAGCAGCGCAGACGACATTCAACACCAGAGCTCAACACAAACCGCCGGAAATACGTCATATTTTCCGAGGTCAATCCCAACACCAGCGTGATTTCAAGTACAGTGTTGTAGCTGGTGTTGGTGTTGTCCCAACACCAACACCAGATTTCAACACCGTACTTGAAATCACCCATTTAGCTACAGATCTAGTCCCTTTTACAATTATGAGGCACTTTCTTATAAAAAAAATTCTTTGCCATTTTCATTCACTTTTTAATGGGGATTTCGACGTTTTTTCTTTTGGTATCATCAGAGCGACTAAAATATATTTGATGAGACAACAGAAAAATAATCAAATTTAGGGAAAAAATGATCTACCTCTATTCATTGGCGGCGGAAGCCAAAAGTTTTAGGGGAGACGCAGGAAACAAAATTGACAAGCAAAAAAAAACAGGTTAGCAACCAAAATTTCATGGAGGGGGGGGGCTACCAAAATTTTTTGACAAGCAAAAAAAAATAAACAGGTTATCAACCAAAATTTCATGGAGGGGGGGGGGCTACCAAAATTTTTTGACAAGCAAAAAAAAAAAAAACAGGTTATCAACCAAAATTTCATGGAGGGGGGGGGGCTACCAAAATTTTTTGACAAGCAAAAAAAGGTCATCAAATAAAAATTAGAAGGGATCGTCCCCCCCCCAACCTATGCCTCTATTGCATATATGTGCTCTTCAGAAGAGTTTGTGTGCAAAACCATTCTGATTTTTTTTTCTTTTCTCTCATATTTCAATATTCTCATGTGAAACTAGAATTTTATGATACTCTACCATGTAAACATATAAAATTTGTTATAAAAAAAATCTGCCTGTCTTCATATTCTTAAAAAGATTTCTATAAAAAAAATACCTTTGTGGATTTAGCCCCTTTTGCAAACAAACTGAAATGGATCTAACCCCTTTTAAAAAAGGTTACTTTTTCTTTGCCATTTTTGTTCACCTTTTATTGGGAATTCAAACTTTTCTTTATTATAGAGCTATCTATACATTGGGACAACAAAATCAAATTTGATGAAAAGTGGATCTTACCCCTTTTGGTATTGAGCTCTTTAATTATGCATATGCGGGGGGGGAGGCATAACCCTAAAATGTATCTATGTTGATTATATATCTCCTCGAGAAAAAAAAAGTGAAAAACCTTTGTCTAGCTAGGCATGAAAAGACCGTCGATTTCATTATGCCTATTTTGAATTTAAGAAAATCATAAAAACACAAATAAGAATGCTGAAAACTACATAAGTCGGATAGAAGATAAGAAAGTTATGACATTTTAAATGGCATATGCACATAGTGAGTGGGCTAGCTTCTTCATCTGTATGGGGTTATCATCTACACTGTTAAACTGTTTTTTAACATCCGACTTTGACAATCCTCTCTTTAAAGTCTGGTTACACAATAAATCATGTTTCCAAGTACTATGAGGCGCAGAGGGATATACATATGAGATGGGGCATATATCCCATGGGGTCGGGGTGGCTGAAGCACCCCCCCCCATTTTTTCTTGGGTTGCAAAACACCCTCTGGATATAGTTGGTTCAGGCATATCCCCTTTTCATGCCATTTCCTGTAAGTGCCTTTGTAATTTAATGAAATGAATTTTTGTTGTTTATATTAACCAATCATCATTGAAATAAATGTACATGCATCTTTCACATTGTCTCTAGAGCTCTCTCTATTTTCTATACTACCGTGTCATCTATTTGTACTTTCTCCTCACTATATAGACATGTATGATTGGTTAAAGCATGGACCCTACTGAAGTGTGAAATAAGAGTCTGAATGTGCAGCCTACTCATGCCTTGTGTACAGAAGGTATGGAACAGCAAGTTTTGTATGTATTAGGCCTAGTCTTTGCGTGGAGACACACTTGTTGATTAAAGTTCCAATCAGGGTCTGTGCCTGCAGACTAATTCAGTGCTTGCAGAATATTTCTCCCTTTCCACCCATCCCTAATTCTCTCTCTCTCACACACATTCAACCAGCATCACGTCTAGTTACCTATACGCGGAGGTCTTCCCATATCACACCAGTCCTTAAGTCCCTTTATTGGCTTCCTGTTCAACATCGTATCACCTGCTTTCATTATATTCTTCTGTTAGTATATCGTGCGCTGACCTTCTCTTCACCAGAATACATCTCATCTCTTCTTGATTTTCGCAAACCTGGTCGCTCTGGTCTTCGCTCTTCTAAGACTTCTCTCGATTTCTCTATTCCAAAAACCAGACGGTCATGGGGAGATCGTGTATTTGCATCAGCAGCTCCCCGTCTATGGAACAATCTTCCAACTAAACTAAAAGACTACAGATCAGTACAACATTTCAAGGCCAGTTTAAAAACTTATCTAATGGCCAAATTGTAAGTTGTACCAGTAGTGAGTTAAGTTTATTGTAAGCGCCTTGAGCACCCCTTATAGGGTGGATATGTTTGCGCATTATAACTGTCTTATTGTTATTATTATCACACTCTAATGCCATTCCGTCCATCAACATTTTGTCTAACAACCGTTTGGTCCAGTAACCATTTCGTCCAATCATCTCTTCGTCTAATCACCATTTCATCTATCACCATTTTGTCTAATAATCGGTTGGTCTAATACCCATTTTCTTTTCATTCATTTCGCCCAATTAAAACTTTTCCAATTAGACCAAATGGTTTATGGACTAAATGGCTATTGGACCAACTGGTTATTAGACGGAATGGCATTAGACTAAATGAAAGTAGACCATGTGGTGAGTAGAGGAACTGATGACAGACCAAATGATAGTGCACGAGTTTGTAATTAGACGAATTGGCATTAGACCAATCATTTGTGACATTTTCCCATAAAACACCTTTAATCAGTGTCGCCATAAACACCACACATGTTAACCAAAATTAACCTATCCCACCCTACCCTTGAGGTACCATTATATGATCGTGGGGAGGGGGGGGGGGGAGGCACAATATCATATACAATATATCTATATACTCAGAAAACACAGAATAATGATGAGTCTGACTAGCTCTTGATGTCATCTTTCTATTTATTCATATGCTTTTAGTGATGCTGGCCTTCATCAGGTCAATAATAATATTAATGATAATGATGTCAGTAACAATAAAAGTACTTACCCGTACTATAATAATGATAATATAACAGTATAAATTCATTTAGCAGTACCTATCAGGAATAATTCATTCCAAATCTGTAGCTCAAGTTCCCTTTAAGCACCCAGGCATGATTCACCTCACCTGGGTTGAGTGTAGCACAATGTTGGCAAATTTTTTGCAGAAGGAAAATACCTCACGGCTGGGAACCCTCTGATTGAAATAAGTCATAACCACTCAGCTGCGACATCCCCACAATGAACATTTATATAATTATGATAATATTGGCTGGCCTTGAGGGGAACATGGCCTTAGACAACCTTAATTTGTGGCATTTTACATGTATGCAGGTAAAAAAAATGCACTCTATACAATACATTTAGTATAAAAACATACCCTAAAAATGTAACCTTTGTTGTTAAGATTTGTCTTTGCCTTTAACTCATTTCATATTACTAAAATTCTAACAAAAAATCGTCCAAAAATGATTAATTTCCTATGCATTTCATGTTTTTCTAAATTATGTATTTCCTTGTTTTTTAAAATATTTGTTTTTTATTGTTGTTTTTAACTTTGTTGGGGACCCTTTTGCGATCATAAGTAAAAATAATTATACATTTATGTATTGTATTGACTTTGTACACGGAATCACATTTTTGAGCAATTGTGGGACTGACATGCGCTTACAAAATTTTGTGTAATTTTGTAAGCGCATACCCAGACGTCACAAATTCGGTCTCAAAAGATGCGCAAGACTGGAAAAGAAAGTCAGCGAGCGCATGTAAAAAAAAATTGCGCAGCTGCGTAGCAACAAAACTTGTCAAATTGACCACCCCCCAGTTTAATCAGGGTAGATCCCAATAATGACTCCCTTTTTTCATTCTGATCTCACCTTTAACCAGTAAGCAAATGATTTTCATTGAACAAAATATGGACTGTTTAATACTGTCTCTTTATAATTCTTTTTCATTTTCTTCTGTAGATTAAATTGATAATTTTCCTTCATCAAAATCTATATGCACATCATTTTTAATGACTGTTCAGAAGCAACATTTTCAATGCTCGCAAAAATACAATCTCCCTGCATTTCCGTTAATTCACTTCTTTTTTTCTTTATATCCCAACAAATCCATCACACTATTAGCCATCAAACAAATTTCATGATAGGCATCTAACTGAAAGATGGTATATAATGTACTTATTTACAGTATACACACATACGTATTGCCCGTGATGTGATAATTACTCACCAATTGAAAGAGGTTTTATGACATTTCGTCTTCACTTGTTCGCATAATCATTACTTTATAGATATTGAAAAAATAGTTCTTTAACTGAAAGATGGTAGCAGTATGTGCATGAATGTTCATAAACCTAGCCCTTAGTGTGGGGGGGGGGGTTCAAACTTTCAGATCAGTATATTGCTATCATCCCCCACACTGCTCCGACCGGATTTATGTCAGTGACATCTAAGAATGTGAGACCTCAAATATGCTTTAGATTTGAAACTCTTTGAACAAAAAGGACATATATATGGCCTTTCTCCCGTATGATTTTTCATATGGTCACTTAACTGTCGTTTTTGCCAAAAATTTTTCCCACAAATGGAGCACAGATATGGTTTTATTCCAGTGTGTTTTATTTTGTGAATTCTAAGTTGCCCCCAAAATGAAAAGCACTCCCCGCACTCGGCGCACTTACATGGTTCTTCTCCTGTATGGATTCGGATGTGACGTTTGAGACAATGAGCTTTGAAGAATGTTTTCTTACAATGAGTACACTCAAATAACCTTTCTCTTGTATTCTTGTTCATATCACTAGGTTTTTCTTGCGTATGAATCTCCATGTGTTGATCGACATCAACTTTTCTTGTAAAATCTTCCTTACAGATGGAGCATAAATATGGTTTTTCTCCTGTGTGTTTAAGTTGATGATCAATAAGACGTGCCCAAGAGGTAAAGCTGTCGTCACATAAAGAACACTTTTTTGGCCACTCTACATCGTGTGATCTGACATGCATTCTCAGATCAGCTCTGTGGAATACTTCCTTACACTCAGAACATTCATACTGCCTTTCTTCCGTATGCATTCGCATATGGGCATTTAGCAGAACCAATCGGAAAAACGCTGCCTCACAAACAGAGCACTGGTACTGCATTTTTTCTTTGTGAATTCTCATATGGCTTTTCAGCTCACCAAGCGTGTGATATGATTGTTTACAGACAGAGCACTGATGCTGCACTTTTTCTTTGTGGATTCCCATATGGCTTTTCAGGTCACCAAGTGTGTGATATGATTTCTTACAAACAGAACACTTGTTTGGCCTCAACAGACTGGGGTTCTCTCCCTTGTGACTCATCATAATATGGTATTTGAGCTGATCAAATTTGGCAAATACTTTCTTACAAGAAAAACACTCAAGATGTGATGCCATGTGCCTCTCCAGAGCAGCAGAGGATTGGAACCGCCATTCACAACTGGAACACTTATAGTACTTTTCAATGCACGCATCCTCTTCGGAACTCTTATCTTTACTTGAGCAATGATCTTGCTTTTCATTTATATAAACCACCACACTTGATTGAAGATTTGAGTCATCATCAAAGAGTTTGTCGCTAACTTGCAACCGTTCCTCAGCGTGGATTGTTAAGTGATTCCTTAGATCGTTGTGTTTCCGGAATCTTTCCTCACAGTAAGTACATTTGTAAGACTTATCTTCCCAATGGATCTTCACATGGCTCCACCAACAATCCCGGCTTTTGAATTCTTCATTGCAGATTGAACAACAAAACTTATTTCCTCTGCTGTCTGTATTCCCATCCAATCTTTTACCATCGCCATTTAATACGGAGGAACTCGTAGTAGCACTCTCTCCTTCAAGAGAGTCCACTTTGTTTGGTAAGAGAGACTCACTTGATGAGCTGCTCTCTCTCTCAGTTAAATCTGACTGGTTTCCAAGATGGAATTGCAGTGGAACCTCCTCTTGAAGATGTTTCCCATGTGACCTGTCACATGACGTATCACCTGATATATCCCCAGTGTTTCCAGTCCCTTGAGAGGTGCTCTGAATACTTGGATTCCCACCTAAGATAAAAAGAGCAGGGAGAAACAGTGACTTACAATTTAAGATTTATCCCAGACATATTTTGTTTGAAGTTTGCTTTCCTTATTGAACCATCGATACTGACAATATGGTGAAGATGTTTAATACTGAGGAAGAAATAGCTCTCACTTTAAGCTTTACTGGTACAAAGATAAAGGAGAAAAGTAATTAAATTGAATTAATTTTACAAATGTAAAATTTGCAATATTTTGTGTCAAAATGTTATTTATCATCATTATAATAGATATGTCACAAACTCTATCAAAACAAGCTAAGAAAACATTTTGGGGTTTTATTAGTAGAAGGCTACATAAACAATACCGGGTATTTATCAAAACTGAAATCCAATCTAAATAAAAATTGTTAATTGCTGTAAAAACTAAACAAAAGAGAATGAAAACAAAATATCAGTGCAAATTGATACAAATTCATACAAATTTTGACAAACAACACAAAATTTCATAATTTTTGTACTGTTCAACAGATCCCACTTCAATTTTGACATTTTTACAGCAAAAGAGAGCTGTAGTCCAACCCCATCCCCCAGAATGAAAACCTCATGAAATCGCAGTACATGCTACAAACACAAACTACAATCAGTGTAGGAGAAAAGGCCCAAACCCTAAGCCAAGGCCCTAAAGCCAAGGCTTCAATACCCAAGGCAAAGGCCCAGGCTCAACATCCTCAAGGCCAAGGCCCTCTCCTTAAGGCCATGGCTTTGGAAAAGTAGGCCTTATTTAAGGCACCTTGGGCCAAGACCGAGCATCAAGGCACTACAACACTGACTACAAATACAGAAACAAACCTTGATTGCT
This sequence comes from Lytechinus variegatus, assembly GCF_018143015.1. Classification (NCBI taxonomy): domain Eukaryota; kingdom Metazoa; phylum Echinodermata; class Echinoidea; order Temnopleuroida; family Toxopneustidae; genus Lytechinus; species Lytechinus variegatus. The sequence goes on along the minus strand of NC_054747.1, from coordinate 41,275,682 downwards.
GCATAATTGTGGTTCATGCAGAAAAGATCCTTCATAACTGTCTGCAGACTCTTCCTTTGTATTAGAAATCAGGCGTTCCTCTTCAATATCAACAGGCTTTTCCTTTATAAAGGATTGGAGCTCCCTATGTACTGATGGAAGGAAGGAGTCACAACAATTGACATTGGTATGACCATCGGTGTCTTCAGGTTCTTGCTTTATAACGAACTTGAGCTCTCCTTCTGACAGAAGAACCACCATCTCGTTGCTATGAAGACCATCACCAGTATCCTTGGTATCACAGTAATCATCACTATTGGTGTTTTCAGGCTCCTCTACAAACTTTTTCTTCACTTCCTCTGATGGATCAATCTCCATCTCCTTCCTCTCAGTGGTATCATCATCATTCTTTTCATTGGTATAATCATCTCCTGCACATTCGTCTTCTATCTCCATGGAATTGGTCAGACAGATGGTTTCATCTTGATGACCTTGTATTGTTGATGGAGTGTTAGATTCAACGTCATCTGACCTTTGACCTTCCTGATCTATGTGCATCAGGGAAGTCTCCATTGTTGCATCTGCTTCTCTAGAATCGTGAGATACATTGTAAAACAGAAAGAGAATATGGGTAAAATAGAGATCACAGTACAATACAAATTACACAATGAAACCAAATTGCCTTCAACAAGGCAACAGCGAAAATGTATCTCATCCATTTTCACCTACAAATACACATGACCCCTGCAGGACTTATTAAAGTTCAATTTCATTATTTTTAGAAGGCCACTTTAGCTTCACAATAATAATAATAATAATAATATAGGATATTTATATTGCGCACATATCCACCTTGTTAGGTGCTCAAGGCGCTCCTATATTACCCGGCTAAGCTAGGCGTTCATAGCGCACACAGCTTCTTAAGGAATTACTTCCTACCGTTACCCATTTACCTCACCTGGGTTGAGTGCAGCACATTGTGGATCAGTTTCTTGCAGAAGGAAACTACGCCATGGCTGGGATTCGCACCCACACCCTCTGTTTCAAAGTCCGAAGACTAATCCACTGGGCCACAACGCTCCACATGTACATAGTCCATAGTCTATAGAATGCATGCACATTTCTACATTTTTATACAACTTTTTAAAACATTTTTATTTTTTTAAACATTTAAACATTTTTATACAAGTGCAGTGTGCGGAAAGGATAAAACAAAAGTTACCATTATGTGTTTTGACTTGCTTTCGGCCTTCAAAACTTTAAAAGTTAAATATTAAAGCCAGTCAAAAAGAAGGGCATCGCATCCATGCCCAGCCCCAGCCGGTATATTTACAATATTTACAAATGGCACGTATTTAGCCTTATATACTTGGCTTCAATATTGTACCCTTTGTTATGCATTTTGTTAATTACTGCCATGAAATTATTTGCTCTTGCACCGTTCATTATGTTTATTCCTATGCTAGTTTACCAACTGTACTCATGCAGATTTTTGTATGTCGATCATGCTTCGTCTCTTTATTGCCCCCCCCCCCCCCTCTCTCTCTCTTTCATTTCATTCTACCCCAGTTCTCTAAACTCTTTATTCCTCTTCTACTTCTTCTCTCTCCCTCCCCATCTCTCTCTCTCTTTCTCTCTATCTCTGAATATTGTATACATGTATTTGACAGTAACTTTGATGCTATATTTTTGCTTTTTGTGTTACTTTGGAGCATGATAGTTATTGTCAAGTTCGTCTATTGTTTATTTTCTGATATGGTAACATTTACGTTTTTACAATATATTACACAATTCCACCTCCTCAGGCTTTACTATATATCTGATAATTGTTTGTTTAAATAAATACACGAACATTCCATATTGACTGGATATTATAATTACACATGAAAACAAACACTCCTTATTGTTTTAATAAGTAATGTTTCTAAACATACATGTATATTGTCATTTTATACCGATTTTATTTTTGTATATTTAATTTTGTAAACCCCGATTAGTGAGGAGAGCTTCATAACAGAAACTAGTTTTTCTTTTAGTCATCCTCAGGCACTAGTCGGTGGTAATTTCTCCTTCTTGTACTTATTCTTGATGTCTTTTGCCTGGAAATAAAATAAATAAATAAAATAAATAAATTCATCTAATACTAATTCGTCCAATTGCCAACTCGTAATTTTGGCCTACTAACAGTTCATCCATTCCCCACATGGTCTACTTTCATTTAGTCTAGAATGCCATTCCATCTAATAATTCTACTCTATTTATTTAAGTCAACATTTATCTGTGGTGGACTTGACCTTTAAAGAAAACAAGTATTTTGGATTAACAAACTACAAAGTCATTGTTTGCTGTCTCCAAAGTACTTGGTGCGCATAGAGCCGTCCCAAGTTCCATGGAGATTAAGCCTACACATAGTAGAATAACTTTTACTCTCCAGGAGCCTCCTGGCTAAGTTTGCCCCGGCCCGAATGATGGACCTCAACACTTGTGTTCGGGCTGCCCCAGTTGTCAACAGTCAGTCTGCAAGCCCCTATGTTAATGAGCAAGATTTATCCAAGTTCTCTCGTGGCTGAATTCATATCCCGGTCAAGTCCAAGAATTCGCGCAAGTTACATATGGGACATTTCAGAGGCTTCAATGACCTTAAAAATAGTGTTCAATGACTCTGATTAGATTGAATACCCTAATGATGGTAGATATCTAGAAGAATAATCATGCAAAAAATGGTGACACATGACCTTGACCTTCAAAGGAGAAAAGATGTGCCGTTATGTATGGGACACAGAAAAAAATACAATTTTTAATTTTTTTTTTTTTCAAGTTGAGAATTCTCTGAAAGTATTTCAGTTAACAACTTGTAACCTAGTGTGATAGAAGTCACAATACTCTAGTACAGTGTATATCTAAGGTAAGTTTCATGTCATAAGCCAAATCCCTCTAATTACAGACTCTAATTAAACAAATTAATGACATGTTACGTATGGGACAGTTATGTATGGGACATTTTGAAAACGTACAGTCGTACACAGGGTGACCAGATTTCACAAAATGAAATATGGGACAATCGACAAAAAAGATCAACAAAGAAGGCTAACACAGTGTTAGACTTGTAAAAAAATATATAAAGAATTGGAAAAGGAGGGTGAACGAAAGAATGAAGGAGAAAGAAAAGACAAAAGAAAAAGGTGAATAGAAAAGAAAGAAAAAGTAAAGGAGAAAATGAAGGAAAACAAAAAAAAAGAACGTTTGAATGAAATGAGGATGAAATAAAGAATAAGAGAGAAAGGGCTTTCGTAATTCTTTGAATTGAATGTAGAAAAAAGACAAGTAAAGGAAGGGAAGATGTATGAAAGACAATAAAGGAGCGAAAGAAAAAAGTACAAAAAAATGAGGAGGAAAGTAAGAATGAAGGAAAGAAAAATGATTCCTTCATTCTTTGAAAGAAAGACACAAAGAAAGGAGAAAAACAGAAATGGGAGGGAGGAAGGAAGGAAGGGAGGTAAAGAAAGAATAAGGGAAAAGAATTAGAAGGAAAAATAAAGTAAAGAAAGAAAGAAAGGAGGAAAGAATGAAGGGATATATTAAAGATAATGAAAAAAAAATAATTGAAGGAGAAAAGAATTAAAAGAAGGAGAGGAAGGGAGTAGGAAGCAATGAAAAAATTTAGGAAAGAAAGAATGAAGGATATAAAAAGGGGAAATTTAATAAAGAAGGCAGGTAAGAAAAAGGAGGAAAGAAAGAAAAATGAACAGAGAGAGGGAGAGAAAGGATCAGGAAAGAGAGATAGTAAATAAAGATAGATGGAACAAAAAAGGGCAGGCAGAAAGGATAGAAGGATGAAGAAAGAGGGATAGAAAAGAAAGAAAGAGTAAAAAGTTCAAACTTCAAGCAAACAATGAAACAATCCAATCATCTAACAAAAATCATAATGATTTTTGATGTTTTTTAATTATGTTTAAAAAATTTTAACAAATGTTTTAGAAATGAATAAAATTTCAAAGTGAAACATTGTCAACTTAAAGCTTAAATGAAATATTGCGGCATCATACACAACAAGACACAAAACGAAAAACCTAGACAGCTGGCAGCCGTCTGTTTTGAGGAGTTTAACATTTTTTAATTTTTTAATTTGAGTGAAGCCAACGGAGTTCAGCTGAACAACCAACATAACAGAGACCGACCGAAGCTTTTGGTCTAGGAAAAACTATTGGTATTGAAAAAGAGACGCACTTGGCAATTTGAAACTGTGCTTATCGTAAATTGAAAGTTACTTGATATTAGCTTTCCAGATATTTAAATTCATACATGTACGATACGGCTTCGCTGCTTATCCATCTCGCACTCCGACTCAACGATGTCGACAGCCGAGCTGTCACAATCACCAGCTGATCGCTTACAATTCTGTGCATGCCTAGTACACGTACCGTAAGATGCATGTGGTCTCGTTACCAGCTGTGCAGTCTAATCGTGCACGCGTACATAAGCCATGCGGCAAGTGCGTCAACAATTCTTAAAAAGCCTGTGCTAAAGACTATGCGCACTCCGCATCCCATATTGCATTGCGTGTTTATTTACAGTCGCGAAGCTTCCGGTGTTTCGGAAGGCTCGGATATTGCATCAACCATTCAACTTAAAGGTCAAGTCCACCTCAGAAAAATGTTGATTTGAATCAATAGAGAAAAATCAGACAACCACAATGCTGAAAATTTCATCAAAATCGGATGTAAAATAAGAAAGTTATGACATTTCAAAGTTTCGCTTATTTTCAACAAAATAGTTTTATGAACGAGCCAGTTACATCCAAATGAGAGAGTCGATGATGTCACTCACTCACTATTTCTTTTGTTTTTTATTGTTTGAATTATACAATATTTCAATTTTTACGAATTTGACAATTAGGACCTCCTTGTCTGAAGCAGAAAATGTTAAAATAATGGAATTCCACATGTTTAGGGAGGAATGAAACTTCATTTTACATGACAATGACGAGAAAATCAAAATATTTCATATTTCATATAATAAAATACAAAAGAAATAGTGAGTGAGTGATGTCATCAACTCTCTCATTTGGATGTAACTGGCTCGTTCATATAACTATTTTGTTGAAATAAGCGAAACTTTAAAATGCCATAACTTTCTTATTTTACATCCGATTTTGATGAAATTTTCAGTGTTGTGCTTGTTGAATTTTTCTCTTTTTATTCAAATCAAGTTTTTGTTGGGGTGGACTTGTCCTTTAAAGCTGGCAAGGGCGATATAAACGATGCACTTGCTCCGGCGCCGGAGAACGTAATTGTGTGAAGTATTTTTTTACATTGTCGATGGTATTTTATTGGGGCCACTTTAAAATAGTCGCCCCAAAGCATTGGGTTTTGAGAATTTTTAGGGGCGATTTTGGCTGTCATGGGGGCGAAATCGCCCGTCGCCCCCGTGTAATTCCAACGCTGACCTTACATGAACTTTGACCTTGATCATGTGACCTGAAACTCGCACAGGATGTTCAGTGATACTTGATTACTCTTATGTACAAACTTGTAAGTTTCATGAATCAGATCCATAAACTTTCAAAGTTATGATGGTAATTCAACAGATACCCCCAAATTGGCCAAAGTTCATTGACCCTAAATGACCTTTGACCTTTGTCATGTGACATGAAACTCATGCAGGATGTTTGGTGATACTTGATTAACCTTACGTCCAAGTTTAAAGATAAATTCCAGTTTTGGTAACGATCTCAAAATGACTTTTTACAGAATCTAATATAATGACCACCCAAGTGTCTCTTTGTATGAATAAAAAGTATGTGCCAAAGGATTCTGGGAGAAACTGTGTAATTGCTGAGAAATAAGCAAAATAAGCGCGGATTCGGTCACTTCCGTCGGGTCTTTATTCCAGCAATAATAATACACTGTCCCACGTGTGTCTATCTATGTTGGTGATCTTCAGTTTTTCAGCGTAGATTTCAAGATTTCACAAAATTCAGTTTTTGTAACTATACCAGATCTAGATCCTCGATGATATTCTGACTATTAACCCTAAAAAGACTGGGGGGGGCTGATTCAGCCCCCCCTCGACATTTTTCGCGATAAATCCGCTGTGCGAAATTTTTTGAACGCGTCGCTCGCTGACTTTTTACTTTCAAGTCTCGCGCAACTTTTGAGACCAAAATTGTGACTCCCGGTTACGCGGTTCCGAAATTACGCAACATTTCGTAAGTGCATGCAGACCCCAAATTACTCAAAAACGTGAATTTGTGTACAAATCCAATGCAAATAGTGTTCTTAGCCAAAATTCATAAATGTTTCATTATTTTTCCTTTTACTGCTTAAAATCAATTAATTTTATCTAGTTTAAGGTCAAAATAAAGTCCCCGACAATTTCCATTGAAAAAACAATAAAAAACAAAAAGTCGAAAAACAAAGAAATACATAAGAAATTTAGAAAACAATAGAATACATAAGAAAATAAATTTGATTTTGAAATTTTTTTAAAATCAATTTGATCAGATGCCTATCTAAAGTATGTGAAACAAAAATTAGCATTTCAGGGGCATTATTTTATTAATTAGAGCAAACTTATGATTTTACGCATAAATTAGCATAATTAATGAGACATGAGATTTTTTGCCGAATTTGATGTTATAGTTTTGTAGATAATGCCATGGGTAACGCGTGTGCCAATTTTCGTCGCGATCGCGTGATCAACGGCCGAGATCATAAGGGGGGGCTGAATCAGCCCCCCCCCCAGTCTTTATAGGCGTCGAAATAGCCCAGTCTATTTAGGGTTAAGCCTGGTTTTACAGACTTTCTCATGAAATCAGTGTTTACTGCAACTACTGGCATTTCTCTATAATGAACTAGGTCCATATATTTTCTAAGTTATGATGAAATTTCAAAAACTTAACCTCAGGTTAAAATTTTGATGTTGATTCCCCCAACATGGTCTAAGTTCATTGACCCTAAATGACCTTTGACCTTAGTCATGTGACATGAACTAGGTCCATATACTTTCTAAGTTATGATGTCATTTCAAAAACTTAACCTTAGGTTAAGATTTGATGTTGACGCCGCCGACAAAGCGGCGCCTATACAGTGCGTATAAAAAAAAGTTTACACTTTGAAAAAGCCCTGGGAATGAAAAAATATACACGTGGGTAAATTTTTCACATATATTTTTGGGTTTGGGTCTCATCTATCCAATGAAAGTAAAGGTTTTGTCAGAATGTTACACTTGAGTGCTGTCTTTTTTTGTAAAGCTCGCAGAAATCTGTTTGCGCAGAAATGCTCATTTTCACGCTGTGTCAAGGGAGAAGGGCGAAATCAAACTTGCCCTGCGAAACATTTCTCATACATTTACCTTGCAATTGTAGTCAATTGAAATCAAACGGACACATTCAAGCATTCTGTAACAATCTTGCCACCCAAATTGAAATTTTACCACTTAGTAAGCACAACCTTTACCATAAATCTGAGGACATAACTGAATCTGAACAAAAGTTTATATCAGACATCTCCAGCATTTTTTCATGAAGTTTTTATCATTGAAAGTGGGTTTATACGTTTCATTTTTCATTTAATATTTATTTCTCCCACATTTTCCAACTTTATTTTCATTAACAAAATGAAAATAAAGCCCAAGCCATTCCACGTAAATCACAGCTCAGTGTAAAGCAAATATTGTCACGATGGCCTCGGTGTGTGGGGGAGTGGGGTGGGGCGCAACGCACACTTTCAAGTGTCTGTGGGCAAGGAAATAAGTCAAAAGGGTTAAAAGATATCTTTAAATCAATTTTACTAGCTACATGTAAATTCCACTTTTTCTTCATGTTTAAGTTCTACTTTTATTCGCATAATTATTTCAAAGTTCTGCGCAAATCATTTTTCACAAACTTTTTAAAAGTAAGTGGTGCTCACTCAAGCGGAAATATTTTTCGACAGTTACATGTATATCATCATTTGCTTTAATGGATCTGTACTAATGTTAAAATGTGGAAAAATCTTCAGAATATTACAAATGTATAATTTTACAGGATTTTTTCAAAGTGTAAACTTTTTTTATACGCACTGTATAGTCTCACTCTGCTATGCAGGCGAGACAAAAACACTCCTCGAATTTCAAAACAGACGGCTGCCGGCTGCCAGTTGTTGCAAGCAATGGCCAAATAAAAAGAGGTGATAATATCGTCCGCTACAAGCTCATTAAGAATGCAGAATTCTAGGGAAAGACTTCCATATGTCCCCCGGGGGGGGGGGGAGGGGCACTCGACCAAAAAAGTGGTAGGGGTGTGCCGTGGTCGAGACAAAAAACGGGGGCCTTGGAGCGGGCTTATTGTAAAGGAGGGTCCTCGGAACGGGCTTCGGAACTACAATTTTGTGAAAACGGGGGTCCTTGGAACGGATCCCCAGCGTGTGAGTACGTGCATATGCACCCCTATATGGAACGGGCGTGCGTGCATGATGCAGATAGCGCGGCCTCCGGCTCCGCCAGGTGCGCTTGCGCAGAGACGATGGTCGGACAGCGCTTGGCGGCCGCTTTTCACCAAAATTGCAGCAGATCAATGCGACCGGAACGGCCTAACGAAAAATATGCGAAGCTTTGGAGCGGATTTCTTTATTCTTTTTTCTCGATAAGAACAAAATGCTATGCCTTGGAGTGGCTTTTTTTTTTCTCAATAAGACAAAAATGCTAGATGCCTTGGAACGGAAATTTTGGTGTAAAAATGGGGGTTCCCTCCGCGGCACATACCCACTATGCATTATATACTGAGTGCTCCCCCCCCCCCCCCCCCCGGATGTCCCCTCCACTAATTTTAAGAAATACTTCTCCAAAGCCCCCTTCTGTCTTTCTCTGTTTTCTTCTTTTTTTTCTTCTTACTTCAGGTGGGAACTTGGATTCGAACCTCTCGCTGCAGAACGAAGCATCTCCAGTCTGTCGCCTTACTCACTGAGCTAGCAGGAATTGTTGAAAGCCATGGGTTACATAACGGTTATCAACCGATATTATGACTAGTCTACTCTCCAAGATTATTGGGTATTTATTTTTCTGACTAAATAAACCGATGCCGTTGGGAATTACACACACTTGAATTTTTGATGGAATAAAGCCATATTTTGGTATGTATCTGACTTTTCCTTCTTAAATAGATCTTTTAGAGAGTCAAAAGAGGCCTAAGCTTTCGATCCTAGCAGAATCTTCGTCGGAGGCAAACATGACAAACATGTAAAGTGGAACAACCATAATATAGACCACAGACATCCAACAGCAACACTAGAAACAAGGAGACAAAAGGGGCATTAGTGAGAAGAGATGACCAATCAGGTTAATGAAGGGGATGCAAGAAAAGGAGTAGGCAGACACAAAGGGAAGTTAGTGTAAGTAAGGCCAAAAAAAGACCTCAAGCCAAGAGGGATTAAGATATGAGGCAGGCAACATCAAACAGGATCTGGAATAAAACAGTGATAGAGGGTATGAGGAAGAGATGAATAACGAGAATTAGTGAGAGGTGGGTCAAACCGGTAACAAAGAAACTTAAAGGCATAATAAACTGGTGCAAGGAGAAAAAGGGAAAGAATGGGGAACAACTGATCAGGTGCTCTTTCATACTTTCAAAAAAGTATGAAAGAGCAATAAACAAACTAAGAGAAGAAAGTAAGTGTAAAAATAAATCTGTAAGTATAAAAGTATATAAATATCCAAAAGGGAATGTATATGAACAAAAAAATATATGGTCGCATGTCATAAGGTGGTCCAATTTCGCGAACAGGGTAAAAATGGTCAAAAATTTTATTTTTTGATATGTTATAGCTATTACCATTCTCTAAATAATGAAAAAATTTTAAGTCTCAAATATCTTTATTTTTCCTTAAAATGACTAATTAACAGCTAATTATTACATAGACGTCAATGTAATTGTGAATTTTGAAATGTGTTTTTCTCAAATTGGACCTGCTGCACATAAAATGGTGTCAAAAGTTAATGCAACGTTGGATCACCCTAGTATTTTGCAGTTATAATCTTTAAACATCAGTAATTAAATCTGTACCAAAAATCAAATAATTATCTATTATTGTATGCATATTAATTATACTAATTAATTAACAGTATTTAATTTCACATTTTTGCCCCCAAAATACCTGTCACTGTATTTATATGCTTGGCAAAATGACAATATCATGGGTAGAAATGTTTGTTGCAATGATACACAACATTTGTACTAAAAATTAAGATTACAAATTAGATAATTAACCAAATCTCTCCGGTTTACTAATTGATTAGGTTGCAGATCAGAGCTGACATACACATGTATTCCAATGCTGCATATTTTCAAAATTGTCAAATTTTTATGACATTTAGTTGTTCCCTGTTTTAAAACGCCCAGAAATATGAGGATAACAGTCATATTACATATTATAGTAAGTTGTTAATTAGGTTTAATTAATATTTTATCATTTACCACATCCACCGGCTCCGCATCCACCGGCTCCGCCACCCCTGTTACTTCAAACTTAATGTGCTATAGTTTTTGTTCCTGATATTGTATTGATTTAATTCATAGTAATATATTTAGCCTATAGTTCTAGCTTCAAAATGAGATATTACTCAATAAATTTGGTCAAGATACTGTGATGTAGCAACAATTTATCCATGGCACCGTGTGGAAAATTGTTCATACGCCACCCTTTTTGCATACCCAACTTATGAAATGCGACCATATATGGTGTAATTGATATTGTAATCTGCTGGGTGTGAAGGGAAAAAAAACAGAAGACTATATAGTAGAAGAAAAAAAAAACCTGTAGGGCCTATAGGTTCTATATGGAAGGGAAGCAAATTGCCTAAAGGGTAAAAGCAAATAAAGAAGTGTTACGAATCGTAACAAAATGGCCGATCGAGACTGGGGTAGGAGAGAACTTTTCGTTTTTTGAGGTTCCAGTTTGTGCCCAGATGTCAGGAAACTGCCACTCGTTAGACCTTCATCCATATAATCGTGGTGAGTGCTTGATTTCTGTTTTAACTATTTATTCGGAGAATTATTTTGACCATACTTCACGCTCGTCAGGTGAGTATGCCTTACACGTGAGGTCCTGGGCTCCCGCCTGCTACGCGGGCGGGAGCCCTTGGTTAATAAAGAAGCTGATGCTGTATGAGAGAGGGGGTGTATTAAGAAAAAAAATACTTATTAGTAAACATGAAAATAAGCAAAATAATTAAGGGGTAAATCTAAGAGGTGAGTTGAGAGAAAAAAGAAAATACATAATTATTATATCGCCTGAATCAGGGAGGAAAAATTTGAGCTGAGCTTGAAAATAAGCAAAATAATTAAGTGGTAAATCTAAGAGGTGAGTGGAGAGTAAAAAAAAATATATAATAATTATTATATCGCCTGAATAAGGGACGAAAAATTGGAGCTGAGCTGGTATGAGATATGGGAGGAAAGTAGAGCCTAGAGGCAGAAACTAGATCTATAATGTAACTTATCTAATCTAAAAAAGCTGAGGGAAAAAAGTAGGGAGATATGTGTAGGCTAGACAGGAATAACCGTCGTTTCTGGGGATTTATTCAACAATTTCTGACATTTTACTACAATCCCCATTCACCGACGGTAATGTGTCAGTACGAGCCTGCATGTGTAATCTGGTCCGACAATTCGGCGGACGGGTTTTGTCCAGATATTTTACTTCTTTTAGATTCTAAATGACATTATATTATCTTGGACGAAGGTCCACTATTTTCGTTAGACTCTAATCTTTCTATTGATACTATATACATTTTATAATATTTCGAAAATATACGTTACCGACGAGTTATTCCCCGGGTTATTCCTTATTTTTTTACTTTCTGCCGGAGAGGAAAATATGGCAGCCGTCAACGAGTTGTGCTTTTATCAAGGCTTTCCGATTAAATTTTCGATATCTTGGCCAATCAATGCGAGCGACAAGTTCCGAACGCACGCACATCAATATGTCCAAGCGCAAAGCAGCGGCACAAATCGCGATAGGTAGCGACTGGTAAATACGTCTGTGATGATGACGTCATCCAAGATGGCAACTTTCGTTGACCAACGAAAGGATCGAAGATGACGATGTTTCGATCATCATTTCAAAAGAATTAGCGGTAACTGAGGTCTAAGACTAAGGTACGATATTTCTGAATTTTAAACATTTTTTTCGTAAATATGGATGTGATTTCTTTTTCATAATATGACATTTTATGTACAAAAAAACGATCGGAAAATCAGGTTTGCGCTGTTAGATCTAACGTTACTGCTAAAATACGTTGTCTGTACGTACGGGCCTCCAAGCTTTTCAGTCTACTCTATGTATGGTGAGTGGAGCCAACGCAGTTCAGCGGAACAACCAAAATACAGAGACTGAAGTCTGAAGCTTAAGGCAGCTTTTGGTCTAGCCAACGGCCCGCGAAGCGGCCGGGCGCCCCTGGGCCTGAGACTGCCGGGTTAGCGTAGCAGTTTAGCACTTTAGCAGCGAGCGTGAATTGGAGAACCATGACAATAAGCGGTCACTAATTAATAGTACAAATAATTTAACAACTAAACCCAAATACCGCTAAAATGTATTTTAAAAAAGGCGTTTCATACTTACAATCTTGGGCTTGCAAAGTGGCCGAAATCTAAGCTTTCCGTCGTGCCAATTCTCGAAGGCGAAGCTGGAGAGGACGTCGAGGTTCGGATAATGAACGTAGAGGGCAGCATTACAAGTATCTGGGCCCGTTTCTCAACACATGGACAAGTTAGTCATATCTTTATCCACCAACCACGGAGTTAGTTCCAATCTTACTAAACCTGTTTCTCGAAAGGCTTCCTAACTAAAATACCTTGATATCGATACTATCGGTAAAAAGAGCAGACGAGACGTAGCCTTAGTCACAAAATATCATAATTAACAAAATTAAAAATTATGACAAAATTGCAAATATTGTGATAAATTGGGAAATAAATCTTTTCAAAATATTAGCACACGTGAATTATGCATCATACATACTTAGACCATGAAGACTGGAGCATTCAATTGCAGAGAAAATTAAATTATGAATAATTCATTTCATGACTAAAAAATCACTTGTGGACGTTGAGATGGGTACCCCCGGGATATCCAATTCTAATAGTTTACGAAAGTAAACCATAATGGTTTTCTTTGTAAAATGATTATAATTATACGGTCTTTCATGATTCTAAACGTCATCAAAATATAGTTTAACGAAACATTTTTAATTATTGATACCGAAAAATACGATATTTGACAAATTATATGCATAAATTAGAGATAGAATTTATCCAACTGTTAATAGGGGTCTGAAAACAACAAATACGAGTTCAGTTATGGATGGCCTGACGTGGTAGAACCTTTCTCGATTAAATCATTTTACTATTTCAAAATGAATGGTTTTGTGGCATTTAACAACAGTTTTTATAGATTATTTGTATTACAATTATCATTGAATGCATTATCCCACTTGTTTTGTGAAGTCATTTCAACCTCTATGATTGATTACGTAAGATTATAATTTTAAAATTTCTAAGCACTTTTGCATGTCATAGTCTACCCACGTGATGCCACTACGTCATTAAGAAAGAAGTTAGGACAGGTTCGGAGGTGTCATAAATATTTAGTGAGGTTGTTATACCCGATCTTGGTAAAGAGGGCTTCGTGAAACGGTTAGCGGACAAGTAGCTCACTATCTCCGATTTAGTCAAGAAGTTAGACTTATGACGGTGTTGAGAAACGGGCCCCTGACACCAACACATTATTTCTTCTACAATTATTATTTGCATAAGAGATTATTTCTATTCTATCCCGGAAAAAAGTCATCTTTTACAAAGTTTTTTTCTTTGTTATTTTGTCGTTTGATATGGGTTTTTTTTTCACATTGTTATAGAAGAGAAATTTGGCAGTTTAATTTCATTTGTAATCATTTGTAATCTCATTGATATTGATATATTTATTTGTTTGATTGTTTATTGATTGTATACATGCAAAGAATCTTTATTTATATGAATTGTGATTGTAAACTTATTGATTTGAAAGAGGAAGAAAATAAAGTATTCAAAAAAAAAAAAACACAGGCTGAAATAAAAAAAATCAGAAACGGACATACAGAAACAAGGAGTATGTTCTAGTTATTTTCATTGACCTTGAAAAGGCATACGACCTTTTATGGAGAAAGGGAATAGTATTTAAATGTCATCAAGCTGGTATAAAAGGAAAAGGAAAAATATTACAATGGATTAATTAATTTTTACATAGGTAGATATTGCAAGGTAAAAGTTGATGGTCAGCATGATGCATGGTCAGTTATCTTCACAATTTGTTCTATAAAATGAAACGCCCCAAGGTAGTGTTATTAGTCCAATTTTGTTTAATTTAATGTTGAATGATCTAAAACTGAAAGAAAAATTTGTAAAAGTCTCTATGTATGCCGATGATATTGCCATATGGTGTTCAGGCAGAAATCTTGACTTATTACAGAAGAAAATGCAGAATTAAAGCTTTAAAAGAAATTGAACAATTAATGGTGCTCAACCTGGCGTGCGTGAGCTTGCATGCATGAACCCACTGCAGCTAGCGCTAGCTAGCAGGGGCCCGTTTCTCTACATCTTGACAAGTTAGTCATATCTTTATCCACCAACCACGGAGTTAGTTCCAATCTTACTAAACCCGTTTCTCGAAAGGCCCCTAACTTAAATAACATTGATATCGATATTATCGGTAAAAAGAGCAGACGAGACGTAGCCTTAGTCACAAAATAGCATAATTTTCAAAAAGAAAAATTATAACAAAATTGCAAATATTGTGATGAATTGGGAATTTCATCTTTTAAGAATAATAGCACAGGTATATTATGCACCATATATACTTAGACCATGAAGACTTGAGCATTCAATTGCTGAGAAAATGGAATTATGAATAATTGATCTCGTGACTAATCACATGTGGACGTTGAGATGGGTACCCCGGGATATCCAATTTTAATAGTTTACGAAAGTAAAACCATAACGGTTTTCGTTGTAAAATGATGATAATTATACGGTATTTTATGATTCCAAACATCATCAAAATATAGTTTAACAATTTTCTTTTAAATCTTAGATACTGAAACTTACTATTTGACAAATTCTATGCATAAATTAGAGATAGAATTTATCAAAATGTTAATAGGGGTCTGAAAACGACAAATACGAGTCCATTTATGGATGGCCTGACGTGGTAGAATCTTTATCAAATAAATTATTTTACTATTTCAAAATGAATGGTTTTGTGGAGTATTACCAACAGTTTTTGTAGATTCTTTGTATTACCATGATCATAGAATGATCATCCAACTTGTTTTTTGATGTAATTTCAACATTTTTGATTGATTACGTAAGATTATAATTTTCACATTTCTAGGCACTTTTGCATGTCATAGTCTACCCACGTGATGCCACTACGTCATTAAGAAAGAAGTTGTGACAGGTTCGGAGGTGTCATAAATATTTAGTGAGGTTGTTGTACCCGATCTTGGTAAAGAGGGCTTCGTGAAACGGTTAGCGGACAAGTATATAGCTCACTATCTCCGATTTAGTCAAGAAGTTAGACTTATGACGGTGTTGAGAAACGGGCCCCAGTGCGCTAGCAGACTATTTAGACTCAGGGAGCTGCGATACGAAATATTACTGGCAAGAAATCTTCCACAGAAAATCGTCAAAGTCACATTTTACACCATTGAAATGCCCTTCTACAGTCCATATTACTAAATGCTGATTATTTGCAAGCATTAAAAAGAGGAATTATGACCTCTCTCAGGCGCGGATCCAGAGGGGGCCGAGCCGCGGCCCCGCCCCCCCCCCCTATTTTTTGACAACCTGCAGAAAAAAGTGTGAAGTCTTTACCTTGATAGAAACTATGAAAAACAGAAAGAAAAGTAAGAAAGAGGTATTATACCCATGATGTGTGATTTACAGCCTCGTAACGGCCGGCCCGACCCCAAAGGACAAAAAAGGTGAGGGGAAGAATTGGAAAATAGACTTTATACAAATTTTCGCTCGCATTGCCAGTGAAATGAATCCCATTCAAGAGTATTAAATGGCACTTATATATCCAGTTCTGAAATCAATGTGCACACAATATTTTAGCTTGCACATCAAGCTTTCATTATTTTGTTTGATTTACACAAATTGTTTATACATATCAAAATTTTCAGCTCGCGCTGCGCGCTTGCAGTGTTCAATTTGTCTTCTTCTTTGGAAATTCTTACCAAAATTTGTCAAAATGCTCCTTTATCATATATCAAAAAATTAAGCTCGTGCTTCGCGCTTGCATGCTTTATTGTTTGAGACACACAGCTTTTTCTTTATTTAAATAAAAACGCGCTTAACTGTCCAGTTTTCAGGTCGGAATATTAGAATATTGAGCTCGCACTTCGCACTCTCATTATTTAATTGGTGATACTTGTATCCTCTTCATTAATCACTAAAAAACAGTCCTAATTTAGTCCCTTTTCACGTTAATATAAGAGAATTCGGCTCGCGCTTCGCGCTCGCATTGCTTAGTTGGATACTTATCTTTTTTTGTCATGATTATACAATCTCCTCAGAATCTTCAGGTCTAATTTGAGCTCGCGCTTCGCGCTCGAATTATATTATGACAACATGAGATACCTTATCTTAACAATGAAAACTAACATATACTTAAACCTTCAGTCTTTAGTTAGGACTACCCCCGAAAACCAACAAAAAATCAGATATAGCGGCCAATCGAGAAAAATGTTGATGAGAATATTTTTCGCCCCCCCCCCCCTATTGGCGAGAGCTGAATCCGCCCCTGTCTCTTTTGACTCAAAAAGACCGATTTCTAATGCATTAATAGAAGTAATCCTCATAGGTGAGTACATCACAGTACCACGTGTGCATTTGATATTTGGTTTCTTTCGAAGCTGTGCCACGTTTCGAGCCAAAAATAAACAGACAGCTTCTTTCTTTCTTTCTGTTTATAAAGGACTTCTTAAAGGGGAAGTTCACCCTGACAAAAAGTTTATTGTAAAAATAGCAGAAAAAATAATAAAAAATATTGCCGAAGGTTTGAGAAAAATTCATCAAATAATTAAAAAGTTATTAGAATTTCAATTATTTGATTTGTGACGTCATATGCGAGCAGCATTCCTACATAGCGAATGGTAAAAAATCAATGATATGTCATTTTCTCAGAAAATTGAAAATGGTTTTCACTGTACCTTTTGTATATCAATAGACAAATCATTTCACACCCGATCATGAAAAGAAAACCAAATTAAGTCATCAGGAACCATACAAAATTTGAAATTCATGTATTTTATATTATATAACACATGGGGCAGCTGCTCGTTTATGACGTCACAAATCCAAAACTTTGAACTCTAATAACTTTCTTACTCTTTAACGGATTTTCCTCGAACCTTCACCGATATTTTTTACTATTTTTTCTGCTATTTTTAGAACAAAGTTTTCTTCAGGGTGAACTTCCCCTTTAAAACACTCTTAAGGAAGTATATACTTTGGGAAGGCATTTCATTGATATAAAATGTAAATTTTTCCATCATTTTGTCGAATCATAAAGGGAAGGACTATTCTCACTGTTTTTTCCAGATATAACTTTTGCCGCCTTTTTCTTACTTTTTTTTCCTTTCATTTTTTCATAGTGATTAAACCATTTATACCCCTTCCCATTTAATATGCCTGATTAAAGAATATGTTTCTCCTGAATAATAATAATAATTTTCCCCATTTTTATTAACTTTGTCTTATTCATTTTTCTTTTTTTCTTTTGATTTTTCTATAATTTTTTTCTGTTTTTTTCTTTCTTCATTTTCTTTCCTTTGTTGTATTTCACTCTTTTATTTTATAATTCTCGTTTCCTTTTTTTCAATATACAATTCTAAAAGATATTTTCCCCCTTATAGTCATAATTTTGCAGCATAAGCCTATTTTTCTCCTGCTATATATGTATTATATAGTATATAATACCTGGGAACAATACAATTCTTTTGTTCTATTTCAATCATTTCATATTTACAATGATAGAACAATATATCCACAAATCAATAAGCAAAGTAAAATGAGCACGATTTAATTACAAGATGTACAAAGTGGAAGTAACTTAGTGGTAGTGGCTGCAGAATTGAATATTTCAGTAATTTGTTTTATTCATTTTTAATCATTGTTTTTCTTTATATTTTTCGGGCCACCAAACTTTACTAACGGGCCTCCACCAAAAAAATTTAATGTGCATTATGAAAGATTTCTGCCTAAATGAGACAGAAAATCGTGTACAACTCTTGAACGCACACACAGGTCACGGAGTGACCCTGAGTGCAAACAGCTGACTGTGTTACAACTTAGGGGTGATACATTTTCACAATAGGGGTGAGGCAAACTCACTGTGAGGGACTTTAATTCACTTATAACAAAGAAATGTGTACTGCAGTACTCCTGTTGAATGCTCTGATGGAAATTATATGAGTTTCACATTCATTTGAACGGAAGGACAAGATTATTGTATATATCGAGTGCATTATGCATAAATCATATACCATTGCGACCCCTGCCTGGCCGATGGTCCAGGCATGACGATCCTGAGTGACGTCACCGATAGAGACCTCAAATGCCAGGAGAGCCTATTCGATAACTGACTTCATCTAAAAAACACGTATTGAAGATAACATCCAATGGGGAAATGGCTTTCATTTTCATGAAATATACATTCCATTCTTCAATAAATCTTTAACCCCGTCGTTAACTGCCCATTCATTCTTGAGCAATGGGGGGAATGAATACAGAGTGTCTCAAAGTTTGTGTGAAAAAAGGTGCATTTTCCATAGAACTTCTGCCAAAAAGCAATGCGTAAGGGAAAGATTAGCCACAAAACACGAATAGATGAGTTAATCAAATGGGATGAATCATGAAAATCAGTGAAATATAGTTTCTCCTGTACTCATTACTGAATACCCCGACTTGATACGATTAATTTTTTCCCCTCTCCATCAACTTTTAAGAAAAAAAGGTGCATATTTTCATAAAAATATTCATAATGAAAACTGGTGGACATAAGAGAAACGCACGCAGTGAGCACACGCGGGGATTAGCTTAAGCATGTAATTTCTGGCATCAAATTCGTACCATCCGTACGATATGTCGAGATATCTCAAATATCTCTCTATGGTACAAGATGGGGAGCGGTAATTTCAATAGAGGACAAAATTCTCTATCGTTCAGTGGAAAATTTATTTCCAGAAATTTTGTAATTCCGCTGCTTTTAAAGGGTAAATTTCATCAAGAGTATTCAAATTTCACCAAAAGTCTATGGAAGAGCGAGGAAAAAGCCAAAGAATTTGTGCACTTCTACTCTATCGACATCATTCATTTCAAAACAATAAATCGTATCGACATGGGGATCGGTGTTCTGGGGAGCTCTGACTTTAAGCTACATTTCTATATAAGACTCATTGCCATTGGTCATTTAACTCCGCTGTTTTTGATAAAACAAAATCATTAATCAATTGGAATAAGTGTCTCAAAATCAGAAAATCTCGGGATGACGCTATGGGCGATACCATTACGTAAGAGGGGGAATACGTGAAGCTCGGCCTCTTCGTACGCCTGATCAGCTTAATTGAGATGACGACCAAATATAATTTTGTGAGGGATTTAGAAGAAGAAAACCTATTAAAGATGTTTAAAAACTAATATTTTACTATATAGGTTAGTAATTACACGATCCAGTATACATTGAGATTTGTCCTGTTTAGTGGTCTCACCCCTAGTTTGATAATGGGAACGCCCGGTGCCGGTGGTATCCACTGATCTCTCCCCTAACTGGATATGCGGGGAGGGTCCTTTGTTTGAAGCCAGCGAGTTCTATTGTCCGCCATACCAGTTCCCCAAAAAGAACGCGATCGCTCCATTAGCGTATGCATTGTGAGCGATACGCTAGCTGTCTGCACACTAAAGCTCTTGCTTTTTAAACAAAACTTCATATATTTAAGGTGCCAGAATTCGCAATTTTCTTGAAACTATGGTACTTTCCCAGTACATTTCGGAAACATAATTTTGAAGGGGTTGGTGTTTTTCTCACCTAAGGAAGAATGGATAAAATCTTTGACTTGTCTAGGGGTATTTTGGAGGTTTGCCAAATAACCTCTTAGGATCGATAGGACGACGATTTTGGCGATTTTCTAGGTTATGCAGGCTTATAACACTGGGCTTGAAATCCCCTTTAATTTAAGTCCCCCCCCCCCAAAAAAAAAAAAATCAAACAAGTATAACACCGAAAATCTCATGGCTTAAGTAAAACTTTTAAAATATAACTTTCATATTTTACTTCTGATTTTGATTAAATTTTTAGTATTATTGTGTGGTTTTTCTCTCTATTTAAATAATCGTTTCCGTGAGGTGGACTCGCCCTTTAAAAGACAAGTCCACCCCAACAAAAACTTGATTTGAATAAAAAGAGAAAAATTCAACAAGCATAACACTGAAAATTTCATCAAAATCGGATGTAATATGAAAGTTATGGCATTTTAAAGTTTCGCTTCATTTCACTTAACAGTTATATGCACATCTCGGTTGGTATTCCATTATTAACATTTTGTGCTTCAGGCAAGGAGGTCCTATAATCGTCAAATTCGTAAATTTGAAATATTGTATAGTTCAAACTATAAAAAACAAAAGAAATAGTGAGTGAGTGACATCATCGACTCTCTCATTTGGATGTAACTGACTCGTTCATTTAACTATTTTGTTGAAAATAAGCGAAACTTTGAAATGTCATAACTTTCTTATTTTACATCCGATTTTAATGAAATTTTCAGCATTGTGCTTGTCTGATTTTTCTCTATTGATTCAAATCAACATTTTTCTGAGTTGGACTTGACCTTCTCTCTCTCCTTCTGTCACATCGATCGACCCTCTTCAATTATCCTCTACCCAGTCTGTTCATATAGGCAGCGGAAGCGGGGGGGGGGGGAGGGGGGTCCTGTCCCCCTATATTTTAGGTGGGGGATAGACCCCCAAAATTTATGTTGACAACTTTTTTTTGTTCTTTTTGCTTGTCAATTTTTTTCCTGCATCCCCCCTAAGGTGGACCCCTAAAATCATTGTGGTCCGCCCTAAAATTCTGGTTATATTCTTTTTTTCGATGCTTGTCAGATTATTTCTTTTGTTTTGCATCCCTCCCTAAATTTTGGGTTGATAACCTTTTTTTTGCTTGTCAGGTTATTTCTCTTGCATCACCCCCTAAATTTTTGATTGATAACCCCCTTTTTTTGTTCAACCGAGACATTTTTTTCTTTGAAGACATTCAGCATCTCAAAATAAGTTCTGTGAAATTTCTGAAGTCTGTAAATCCGTCTCTGTAGCTTAATGTCTTTTTTACATACTTTCGTTTAAAAAATGAGTTCTTGGAAAAAATAATTCGATCTATTGTTGACAGAGAAATATCACAAATTCACATGCCACAAGTTACATAACCCCCTAAAGTCCTATTCCTACCGTACATGTACCTCTAGCTTGTAAATTTCATTGTCCTTTCACAAATAAAAGATAAAATAATTTTCAGAATACCTTGTAGATCCCGTCCTTGTCCAAAAAATCAGTCTATTTCGGTCAGGATCTATGCTTCGCAAATTTTTTTTTAACTCCTCCGAAACGGCAGATTTTCAGTTTTTACTTTAAGTCAAATTTCAGAATACAGGCTACACGGTCAGTATTTTCGTGTCTCGTGATATTCTTCTGTCCAAACATGACTGATAATTTGTGAATATTAATAAACTGAATATTTATTTGAATCATGGTTTAAATTCATCACGCTTCCAGAGAAATCACAACAATCGATTACCCCCCCTGGAGTTTTAAAGTTTTGGAAACTTGCTCTGGTAATTTAGAATTACCACACATGTATTTTGAGCACATGGGACTACATAAAGTCTACACCTATGCAGTTCACCAGCTTGTCTTATCTGTGAAAAGTAATCCCCTTTTCTCTGTTTCCACGGTCGTCACGATAAGTGCAATTATACGTGGCACAGGACGACATCTTAAACTTTGTATTAGGCATAAATTCACATTGAAAAGTGCTGTTATAAGAGTTGATCTGGTAAGTGTAATTAAGATTGATACTATTGTCGTGAACCAGACTCTACTTCGATTTTGGCTCTTTTGGGGGAACTCGGCGTGCGGAGGTATCAACTTCCGGTGCTTCAACACGGAATAGGCCAATCAGCGTTATTGTTCCCATCCAGATAAGGGAGAGATCAGTGGTGGTATCACGTCTCCAGTCAAGGATACCCTTAAGTAAACAACTTTAATAAGGCCGTGCGGACGAGCACACATGAAGTTGATCCCCTGGCTTGTGTCCAAAATAGGGGTAAAGTTTTCATAATGTGTGTTATATCGACGGACGCCCGTGCGTACGAGCAGGAGGAAGTCAAATGTCTCGTATTTTTCATAATGAGCCTTGACTATCGTATTATTACCGCATTATCCCGTCCTTTTTCTAACGACACCGTCGACATCGTCCTGTCTCTCCGGTGTACATAGGGGGTTGCCTTTGGGATACTCTATAGTCTTGAAACTCGAAAAAGAAATAGAAAAATAAACTGTTATATATAGAGTCTTTTCCCGTGAAATGACCTCGCATATACCAATCAAATACATACATGTCTGTTTTGTATTGTATAGAAAAAGATAAAAATTTGATATGGGGAAGTTCGGATGATTCGAAATTTATGGGGCATCCAAAATGAGGGCTTTATTAAATGAAATGGTGCATTGTTAAATCAAGGTTGTAAGTTAGGTGGACATGGAGAAGGGGTAAGTGTAGGTAATTGGAGACCACTGAAGCTGAAACTATCCTGCCCTGCCTGCGCCTTGTGGCGTGCATGCGCCTGTAATCCAAGCTGTGGGGAAGTTACAAATTGATGCAGAGGTTCGAGGTTCGAGCCCTGGTCACGTCTTTCGGATGGTGACGTTAAGGTCGGTCCCAGACGTAAATAATCATATCTGATTGATACACGTCTGACAAAACTCAAACACACACACACACACACGCCTGGCTACTATTGTTGTTATAGCGCCATCTACAGTTTCTACAATACTTCTGCGCTGCAAGATCACTGTGCTTGCACCTGTCTACGATGCAGGTCGTCATTTAGTGCAGCAAAAAACTTCAAAATAGGTCAAGGTATGATATTTTCATCTTAAAATTTTGCTCTGGTGTAAAAATTCGGCCAAGGAATGTTGGGGCGTGTTCACATAGTGAAGAGGTGATCTTTAAAAGAACTTCCAAGAGGAAGTTTTGTAAGTGGGCTAGCCACATCATAAACACTAAAAACGGCCACTGTGTGTTGTGTATGGCACTTGTTCACTGCAACCATCCTGCCTGTGGGGAATCTCCAGCCTACACAGGTAGGACTATGGCTATGGTGTGCTGCCAATGCTGTCTGTACATGGCCATGATAGCACACACTTTAAAAAATCATTAAAATATCAATTTTAGTCTTTTGTGACCAAAATTACTAATTTCCATACAGTTGCAATTTAGTTTTCATTGGTAACTTGTGAATAATTTTATATTCACCAGAGCGCTCATAAACTTGAATTTTGGGCATATTTTTGTGTACGCCCTCTATTGGTGGAAAGTAATAGGGCAAGAAAATTTTCAATTTCTATTATTTAATTAAGAAAAAATAATTTAAAGAATCAAATTTACATTAATAAGAGCCAAGTTTTGTGATGAATAGCTGTAGGGCCTATTGGAAACTGACTGAAAGAAAATGAAGCATTTGTCCCATAGAAAAAGAGAAAATAAGCCAAAATTGCCACCCTTATTTTGCCACACATGGCGATGTAATGTGTGTGTATTTGAGTTTTGTCAGATGTGTATCAATCAGATATGATTATTTACATCTGGGACCGACCTTTAACGTCACCATCCGAAAGACGTGACCTGAGCTCGAACCTGCATCAATTTGTAACTTCCCCACAGCTTGGATAATACAGGCGCACGCCACAACGCCCAATTAAAATTAAGTGAGAACAAGGTTAATGTTATATCATAACCTTGTTCATTGAATGAGTGGTGTATGGGTGAACTGGTCAGTCCAATAATGTGTGTAGGTAATGGGGGACACCAACTGTTTATTGTGAATGGCAGGTGTCACAGGAAAGTCCTTGACTGCTGGTGGCTTTATTGTGCTTGTTGGGAATGAAATAGCCATAATATGTTCAATTGTAAATATATTGTGACTGTTTAATTAAATTGAATTTGAGTATAAATTTATATAATGTTTCATTTGTGAACTGATGAGCTTAATTTCTTTTCATGTGTTTGCATACTGTGACTTAAGATTGGATGAAATCATGTAACTTGTGAACACTTTACTAACATGAATATCAGTATGTGGGACTAGAGTGAAATTTCATGGTATCTTTGGAAGAGTTTTAAAAGGTGAAGAAATAAAATATCATCATTGATTTTAAAATATTTTGCCAATCATACAAATAATTAACATACACGAAAATCAAGTTAAAAAAATTATTTGTCCCGGGGGTCAAATTCAAGGTCAAAGTAAAGGTCAAGGGTCACGACCTTACAAATCGCTCCAATACATTATTTGATGCATGTTTTGGATTCCTCTCTCAATTTCCTTTTGATTGGTACCAGTTTCGTGAAAATTGGTCAACACGTTACGACGTGCACATTGGCCATTGAAAGTTGAAGGTCATGCCCATTTTTGTCAAAACAAGGAGAAAAGGGCGGGCCGTAGCGCGAGAACCGACGGACCGATTTGACTAATTTTTTTTGTTTTGTGCGTGGGCCATGGTGAATTTTATGAGTACCAATTTACAACGAATTCCGAGAGGGTCGGGTGCAAAATTGCACTTTCATTGGGTGAATTGGCATGGAATGACCCATCATTAACTTTGCTACATGTATATATTCCATCATTGCATACAAAATTAAAAATAAGTCTTGCTGTATGTAATTTGATGTCAAATTCTTGTATTTGGGCTTTGTCCATAATATCGTTGTGGATTTTGCTTTGCTCGTACACTTACGATTTTTTAAGATTATGGTATGAATTGTTATGGACATGATTGACCCCATGGAAATAAAAGCCAAAAATTAAATATGTTATGTTAGTTTATATATTTATTTATTCATTTATTTATAAATTTATTTGTGTATTTATTTATTCATTTTTTAATTTCTCGATACAATTTAATAACTTTTTTGCTAAATTTATTTTACATTTTAAGATTTTAACCATTGATCATTTTGATAATGATAGATACTGTTCTTATTAATGAATTATTTTTGATGACATTCCAATACCAAGTTTACATGTAAATGTAAGCCTTAATTTCGGTCAGAAAAAAACAGCAACATTGTTTGATAGCTTGATGTGAAAATACCATACATTCGTACAATCTTAGGAATTCCTTTAGAATCCAGACAATTCTACCCTTCGATAACCATATCGCCCATTACTACCATAATGGAATAAACACAATTATAGGGATGAGCAATGCTTGACGGGTAAAAGGTAGCCCAATTTTAATTACTCAATGGCTAAAGAAATAATAAGGCATAGTGAAAATAATTTCATGTTTTATGTCCGTTCTAATAATGTTGATTTTGATCTTTTTTGTTTATACAGATGCCGATGCACTACATCCGAAAGACTGATAAAGCATCATACTCTAAAGACCAGATGCACAGAGCAGTTACTGTCTGCAAGAATGGTGAAATGGGTGTACGCCGTGCAGCTAAAGAATTTGGTGTTCCTAAGTCTACTCTTGCAAAGAAGGTGAAAGAGGCAAAGAATGGGAACGAACACTCGGTCCGTCTAGGCAGAAAGCCAACCTTGCCACTGGAGAGTGAAGCGGAACTGGCCCAAGTGATTCTGGACATGGAAGCACGAGGTGTTGGAATCTATAGAAAAGACGTCCGTGCATTAGCGTATGAGTTTGCAGTTGGCAACAACCTGCGGCATGATTTTAATCATAAAACTAAGATGGCAGGGAGATTTTGGTTGGCAGGTTTCTTGAAACGCTATCCGGACATTGTCCCCAGGAAGGCGGAAGGAATTTCTAAGGCTCGGGCTAGGGGCATGAATTGGCAAGAAGTGGGAAAATACATTGATCGCCTCGGTAACGTCATGGACCATAAAGGGTTTCATCAAGCACCTGAAAGGTTGTATAATGTGGATGTTTTAAAATGATGTTAAAATCATTGGCTACATGTACAGTGTATTTTTGTAAGAAAAGTGTTTGAACTTAGCATGACAGTCCCATTTTTACTTAAGTTTTCTTGCAAATAACATGATTTGTAACTGTCCCTCATTACCTACACATGTAGGTAATGAGAGACCTTTGATGATGACGTCATTAATCCTCATCTTATTAATCAATTAATTTGTGTTCACCATTTTGTTACCAAATATAGAGTAGAAGTTGCTGAAGAGGAAAAAAAACTTTTAAGTGTGTGTCATTTTCCATGTTCATGTAGATTATGCAAATGAGCTTAACGGTCTCCAATTACCTACACTACAATTATATACACTTACTGCACTCCCCCCCTGCATATGTGTAATTAAAGAGCTCAATACCAAAAGGGGTAAGATCAACTTTTCATCAAATTTGATTTTGTTGTCCCAATGTATACATAGCTCTATAATAAAGAAAAGTTTGAATTCCCAATTAAAGGTGAACAAAAATGGCCAAGAAAAAGTAACCTTTTTTAAAAGGGGTTAGATCCATTTCAGTTTGTTTGCAAAAGGGGCCAAATCCACAAAGGTATTTTTTTATAGAAATCTTTTTAAGAATATGAAGGCAGGCAGATTTTTTATAACAAATTTTATGTTTACTCTAGAAGAGTATCATGAAAATCTAGTTTCACATGAGAATATTGAAATATGGGAGTAATAAAAAGGAAAAAAATCAGAATGGTTTTGCACACAAACTCTTCTGAAGAGCACATATATATGCAATAGAGGCATAGGCGGCGGAAGCGGGGGGATGGGGGTGGACGTGTCCCCCTAAATTTGAGGTGGGGGACGATCCCTCCTAATTTTTAGTTGATGACCTTTTTTTTTGCTTGTCAAAAAATTTTGGCAGCCCCCCATGAAATTGTGGTTGCTAACCTGTTTTTTTTTTTGCTTGTCAATTTTGTTTCCCCTAAAACTTTTGGCTTCCGCGTATTTTAGTCGCTCTGATGATACCAAAAAACGTCGAAATCCCCATTAAAAAGTGAATAAAAATGGCAAAGAATTTTTTTTTAAGAAAGTGCCTCATAATTGTAAAAGGGGCTAGATCTATAGCTAAATGGGTGATTTCAAGTATGGTGTTAAAAGTTGGTGTTGGGACAACACCAACACCAGCTACAACACTGTACTTGAAATCACACTGGTGCATGTTGGGACTGACCTCGGAAAATATGACGTATTTCCGGCGGTTTGTGTTGAGCTCTGGTGTTGAATGTCATCTGCTGAACCGAGCATTACAGCTGGGGTTGACGATCTACGTGCAATTTCCCTATTCACCAACTCCCAGGGATTGGGAAAATCATGATTTCAAGTTCAGTGTTGATGTTGATGAATTGTAGTCATAGAGATTAAGCTAATTAGTGTACATCTCTATGATTGTAGTTCACTAACAGGAGGCGAACACGATGAAACATATGAGGTGCCGAATGTACCAATATTATATAGCACAATTACATGTATTTGTTATATAATCATTTATTAAATAATAACAATCATTTATATTATATAAATTATTTGTAAATAATTACTATTACCGTATATAAAATAACATTGTGGGTTGCTGCCCTCTACGTTCATTGGTTAGATCCTTTTTACTAGTCTTTACTCTTAGAACTAAATCGAAAGTAATTTCGGCCACTTTAGTATCCCGTAATTAGTAAACCATCTGGAATAAAATTATTAGAAATGGTTTTTTGACTGATTTGAGTAGGCATGGGTGTCAACATTTACCAAAAAAAAGTTAGGAGGAATACGGGTTGGGGAAAGTGCTTTTTTCAAGGTCAAAGGTCAATGACCTTTTCATATATACTGTATAATGGTATCTCTGAGATGGAAGGGCGCAGGTTGGTGATAATGGTGTCAAAATGCACAAATTCTTACCACAATATCAAATAAAATGAAATTAAGTACCCAGAATGCACATTAAATGAAAACTTTCAAGGTCAAAGTCTTTCAAAGGTCATTGACCTTTTTTACATTATATACCATATACGATATTCATATAATGGTATCTCTGAGATGAAAAGGCGCAGGTTGATGATCTTGGTGTCAAAATGCACGGATTCTTACAAGAAGATCAAATAAAATAAAATCAAGTACATTCAATGCTCATTCACCAATGAAATTCAAGGTCAAAACCTTTCAAAGGTCAATGACCTTTTTAAAAATTATATACCATATACGGTATAATGGTATCTCTGAGATGAAAAGGCGCAGGTTAGTGATCTTGGTGTCAAAATGCAGACTTTCTTACAGGAAGATCAAATAAAATGAAATTAAGTACCCAGAATGCATATTAATCCATAAGGTTAAAGGTCATAGGTCAATGACCTTTACATAGGTTATATATCGTATAATGGTATCTCTGAGATAAAACGCTGCATGTTGGTGATTTTGGTGTCAAAAAGCATTTTTTGCAAGAAGATAAAAAGGCACAAAGTGATATTAAAGAATTATCCTTCACCTTTGATATCCAATGTCAAAGGTCAAAGGTTAATAAATATTGATATATCCATTCATGATCCCCCAAAAAGAAATTAATCCATTACATGTATATTCACATTTTTTGTGAATAATAGAAAGAAAGACAGCTATTTGTAATGAAAACCTGGATGTTTAAATAATTTCACTTTGAAATAAGGATAAATAATGGCCATGAAAAATATATTTAGGGGTTAGAGGTCAATGAACTATGTAAAAAATGGCTGGAAATTTAATAGGTCGATAACTTTATTGTGGCATGTAGGTATATAGTGATTCTGATGGGAAAAAGACTCACCTGCGTGGAAAATGAACAGAAATTTAATAGTTGATTCCTGGACCAATGATGATGTCAAAATACAAGTTCGAGGTGAAATTGAAATCAAATAGCACTCTTTAATATATACTGTAGTAATGCATTGCCAAAAGTGTAAAAAAAAATCATGTATGATATAATTTGAAATGGTGAAGTTGTCTAAAGTAGCAGCATTTAGATATGCATTTTATAAATCTAAATCAAGGTACTAATTTATCTGTAGCAATATTTCAGTAACCTCAAAAGCTACAATACTATTACTTAATCTGTAAATGGAAAAGATAGGCATCATCCAAGAACATTTTCATTTAGCCAGGGACAATGATGAAGAATTGAAAGAAGGCAATCATTAGAGCGGCAGGTTTTGTCATAGTAAATGAAGTTAAGTGTCTCAACTTCAGCAAAGAGTAATCAAACTCTTGGAAACCTTCTGACATTTTCAGGACTTTGATCTGGCCCATTCAATGAAAGCCTTACATGTATGTTCTGTCAAGGGATAACATACCAGGATCTATATTATTACTGATATGTTGCACAGCTTGATCCTCAAGAACTGGAAGTGGTGCTGTAGGAGTGTTGTTAGGTCAATGGATGTATACTTGTAAGCTATTATCTCCTTTTGAATTTCATTACTATGCATGATAACAATCAGTTGTTCTGGACCAAATACATGATCCTTGTACAAACTGATACCTAGTAGAAATAGCATCATGGGTGACCTACGGCAGCTAGAGAGCAGATATGAAGTTTTGTCATGCAGCATTAGCATCTCAAGAGATTCTGGCAGCTCGCAATGAGAGGTAATTAATAATAATACAGGAATTCATCTTTGTTAAAGTTGAGATACAAAAACTGCAGCTCTATGATGGCCTTCATTTCATCTTCATCGTCATCCCTCTGCTGTTTGGAAATGCTCTAAGATGATGCTAGCTGTGACATGAGATTTAGACCTATCCTATCCATTTTCAGAAGATTAAGCTAATGAGATGAATGGACTATCGCTGGAGAGAAAAAGACACAACAACCTTGATTTAGATATTATGATGCATCAAATTTCAAATAGTATAATCCATTTCATTTTTTTCATTGCTTTTTGGAAATGCATCGCAGTACATGAAGAAGTGTTATTTGGTTATCACCTTTTTTAAACTTAATTTCCACTGATATTTTGGAAAGAGTTCATTGACCTCTGACCCCTAAATACATTCTCCATGACCTTCAGACTGAAAGTACATGTATGAGACCTCCATGTTTTCATTACAAATCAGCCATCTTTATTTACATTTTCACAAATATGAACACATAGGATAAATGTTTTATTTTTTATGTCATACAGATTATACACACACACATATATATGTATGTATGTATGTATGTATATATATATATATGTATATATATATGTATATATATATGTATATATATATATATATATATGTATATATAATATTTCACCTGAACTTGGAATTCAAGGGTGAAACAATATTCTGTATACTGATTTTGGTGTTGTTTAATCTACTGGTACAAATCTTTGTATTTTGGCACCAAGATTACGAACCTGTGATGTTTTATCTCAGAGATACCATTATCATTATCTTATGTTTAAAAGGACATTGACCTTTGTCCTTGAATTTTAAAGGTGAATGTAAATTCTTGATGCTTAATTTTATTTTGTTTAATCTTCCTGTAATAATCTGTGTATTTTGACACCAAGAACACCAACCTTCGCCGTTTTATCTTAGAGATACCATTATATAATATGGTATATAATGTATAAAAGGTCATTGACCTTTGGCCTTAAATTTTATGGTTGAATGTGCATTCTAGGTACTTAATTTTATTTCATTTGGTCTTCTGGTCAGAATCTGTGCATTTTGACACCATGATCACCAACCTGTGCCTTTTCATCTCAGAGATACCACAATGCAGTATGGTAAATATAATGTAAAAAGGTCTTGACCTTTTAAAACCTTTGACCTTAAATTTCATTGGTGAATGTCAATTCTAACTACTTGAATTCATTCTACTTTATCTTCTTGTAAGAATCTGTACATTTTGACACCATGATCGCCAGCCTGTACCTTATCTCAGAGATACCATTATGCAGTATGGTATATAATGTAAAAAAGGTCATTTACCTTTGAAAGGCTTTGACCTTGAATTTTATCGGTGAATGTGCATTCTAGGTACTTAATTTTATTTTATTTGATATTGTGGTAAGAATTTGTGCATTTTGACACCATTATCACCAACCTGCGCCCTTCCATCTCAGAGATATTATTATACATATATGAAAAGGTCATTGACCTTTGACCTTCAAAAAAGCACTTTCCCCAACCCGTATTCGTCCTAACTTTTTTTTTGGTAAATGTTGACACCCATGCCTACTCAAATCAGTCAAAAAACCATTTCCAATAATTTTATTCCAGATTGGCTACTTTGGGGTCTAATTTAGGGATACTACTTTGCAAGCCTAAGATTGTAAGTAAGTGAGAAATGCCTTAAGTTAAAATATATTTTATGCGGTAGGCCTATTGGGTTTAGTTGATATATTATTTGCACCATATAGTATTAAGTGACCGCTCATAAAATATCGCGGTTCACCAAATCGCACTCGCTGCTAACAACAACGTAACCCAGGGACAGGGGCTCGGGCCCGCGAAGCGCGCCGAAGTCCCTGTACACTACAATTACTGCGGCAGCCCGAACACAATTAGTGTCGAGGTCCATCTGGGCCGTTGCAAACTCAGCCAGGAGGCTCCGGCTCCTGGAGAGTAAAAATCATTCTACTACTATATACCCAGTTGTGTGTCCGGACGATCAATTTTAGAAAGTCATTTGGAAAATTTTATAGGCGAAGTTTCATCAATTTTTAGTACAAAATGTTAGGAAATATTATAGAGAACAAAATAGAAGATGATTACAACTATTGAATTCATATTTTTAGCGTACAATCCAAAGACAAAAAAGAAGGCTTCAAAAATATAAAGTGTCCGGACACTCAACGCCCCATCCTACTACGTAGGTTTAATTAATAAAATATTAATAATGCTCAATTCTTGTATAGCGCATCACACATAGCATAGCATGTCCTTACATGTATGCGCTTGAAGAAGAAATAGTGTAAGGTAAGAATAAAGTAATCAAGATATTTATATTGGACCATTAGTTCAAAGCACTCGTCATCCCCGACCATTCGCCATACAGCAAAAGGTAGTGGATGGGACTAGAAGTATGTGAGGTGTAGTAATAAACAAAATTTGTTATAAAAATGTAAAAGTAAGAGAGTTTGACTTACCAGTCTTTCCTCCCGAGCCAAGCGTTGATCTTCCTTCCGTTGTTCCTGTTATTTAACTTGGAATCAACGATATATTGTCATTTACTGCAAGACTCTTTCACATATCGTCGGAATGTGTCGGGAAATTTGTCATCATCCTCAGCAGCGCATAGACTTCTACGTAGAGTATGTAACGCGCCCTTTTGTGCTCAATTTAAGAAAGCATAACGGAAGCGACCACACCACTAACCTCTACAGAGCTGTATAAAAATGCTTACCACAAATACCTGTTTCTGGTGATGCTTCTATTTCGGATCTCCGAGAGGACAGCGACAGTAGTCTCTTTCTCCCCTGACACAATATTTTTTAAAATTATTTTGTACACAAGAATAATAGTTGTAGCGCTATCAGCGTAGTTCATTCTACATGTATAATGAACTGTATCTTGTCGTATGGTGAAAGGAAATATGATGCCTTTTTTTGTGGGGGGGGGGGAGGTTATTGCTTCTTCTCTCGATCCCTCTCTAGTACTATCATTGTAATTATTAATATTATTATTTTGTTTTTCTATTATTTTTCATATTGTTGTTTTCATATTGTCGATAGAATTGGGACAATTTAAAAAAAATGACCCCATTTTGACCACTAACATGGTCAAGATGACCATTAGAAATTTATCACCAAGTTGAAAGTTGTTCCTTGTGATGTCACCAATCACATAAAAGTGAAAAATCAGACTTACCCAATTTTTCGAAGTAACTGACATATGCTGCCTGACTATTCCCCTTTTGTATTTATGAAATTCCATATGAGTTTGGATAGAAAAATTTGATCCAGATTTGAAATAGAGCCAATGTAAATTTTTTGAAAATGTCCACATTTGCTTGGAACTGCCCAGTTGCATAATAATGTAGAAATGTGCATGCACTCTATAGACTATGGACTACATGTACAGTAGTAAACATGGTGACTTCAGCTAAAGTGGCCTTCTAAAAATAATGAAATTGAACTTTAATAAGTCCTGCGGGGGTCATGTTTATTTGTAGGTGAAAGTGGATGAGATACATTTTCGCTGTTGCCTTGTTGAAGGCAATTTGGTTTTATTGTGTAATTTTTATTGTTCCCTGATCTCTATTTTACCCATATTCTCTTTCTGTTTTATCTCACGATTTTAGAGAAACTGATGCAACATTGGAGACTTCCCTGATGCACATTGATCAGCAAGGTCAAAGGTCAGATGACGTTGAATCTAACACTCCATCAACAATACAAGGTCATCAAGATGAAACCATCTGTCTGACCAATTCCATGGAGATAGAAGACGAATGTGCAGGAGATGATTATACCAATGAAAAGAATGATGATGATACCACTGAGAGGAAGGAGATGGAGATTGATCCATCAGAAGAAAGGGAGAACAAGTTTGTAGAGGAGCCTGAAAACACCAATAGTGATGATTACTGTGATACCAAGGATACTGGTGATGGTCTTCAGAGCAACGAGATGGTGGTTCTTCTGTCAGAAGGAGAGCTCAAATTCGTTATAAAGCAAGAACCTGAAGACACCGATGGTCATACCAATGTCAATCGTTGTGACTCCTTCCTTCCATCAGTACATAGGGAGCTCCAATCCTTTATAAAGGAAAAGCCTGTTGATATTGAAGAGGAACGCCTGATTTCTAATACAAAGGAAGAGTCTGCTGACAGTTATGAAAGATCTTTTCTGCATGAACCACAATTATGCAGTAATCAAGGTTTGTTTCTGTATTTGTAGTCAGTGTTGTAGTGCCTTGATGCTCGGTCTTGGCCCAAGGTGCCTTAAATAAGGCCTACTTTTCCAAAGCCATGGCCTTAAGGAGAGGGCCTTGGCCTTGAGGATGTTGAGCCTGGGCCTTTGCCTTGGGTATTGAAGCCTTGGCTTAGGGTTTGGGCCTTTTCTCCTGCACTGATTGTAGTTTGTGTTTGTAGCATGTACTGCAATTTCATGAGGTTTTCATTCTGGGGGATGGGGTTGGACTACAGCTCTCTTTTGCTGTAAAAATGTCAAAATTGAAGGGGGATCTGTTGAACAGTACAAAAATTATGAAATTTTGTGTTATTTGTCAAAATTTGTAAGAATTTGTATCAATTTGCACTGATATTTTGTTTTCATTCTCTGTTTTTACAGCAATTAACAATTTTTATTTAGATTGGATTTCAGTTTTGATAAATATTGTTTATGTAGCCTTCTACTAATAAAGATTGTAGACCCCAAAATGTTTTCTTAGCTTGTTTTGATAGAGTTTGTGACATATCTATTATAATGATGATAAATAACATTTTGACACAAAATATTGCAAATTTTACATTTGTAAAATTAATTCAATTTAATTACTTTTCTCCTTTATCTTTGTACCAGTAAAGCTTAAAGTGAGAGCTATTGATTCCTCAGTATTAAACATCTTCACCATATTGTCAGTATCGATGGTTCAATAAGGAAAGCAAACTTCAAACAAAATATGTCTGGGATAAATCTTAAATTGTAAGTCACTGTTTCTCCCTGCTCTTTTTATCTCAGGTGGGAATCCAAGTATTCAGAGCACCTCTCAAGGGACTGGAAACACTGGGAATATATCGGGTGATATGTCATGTGACAGGTCACATGGGAAACATCTTCAAGAGGAGGTTCCACTGCAATCCCTTCTTGGAAACCAGTCAGATTTAACTGAGAGAGAGAGCAGCTCATCAAGTGAGTCTCTCTTACCAAACAAAGTGGACTCTCCCGAAGGAGAGAGTGCTACTACGAGTTCCTCCGTATTAAATAGTGATGGTAGAAGATTGGATGGGAATACAGACAGCAGAGGAAATACGTTTTGTTGTTCAATCTGCAATGAAGAATTCAAAAGCCGGGATTGTTGGTGGAGCCATGTGAAGATCCATTGGGAAGATAAGTCTTACAAATGTACTTACTGTGAGGAAAGATTCCGGAAACACAACGATCTAAGGAATCACTTAACAATCCACGCTGAGGAACGGTTGCAAGTTAGCGACAAACTCTTTGATGATGACTCAAATCTTCAATCAAGTGTGGTGGTTTATATAAATGAAAAGCAAGATCATTGCTCAAGTAAAGATAAGAGTTCCAAAGAGGATGCACGCATTGAAAAGTACTATAAGTGTTCCAGTTGTGAATCGCTGTTCCAATCCTCTGATGCTCTGAAGAGACACATGGCATCACATCTTGAGTGTTTTTCTTGTAAGAAAGTATTTGCCAAATTTGATCATCTCAAATACCATATTATGATGAGTCACAAGGGAGAGAACCCCAGTCTGTTGAGGCCAAATCAGTGTTTTGTTTGTAAGAAATCATGTCACACACCTGGTGAGCTGAAAAGCCATATGGGAATCCACAAAGAAAAAGTGCAGTACCAGTGCCTTGTTTGTGAGGCAGTGTTTTCCCGATATGATTGGCTAAATGCCCATATGCGAATGCATACAGAAGAAAGGCAGTATGAATGTTCTGAGTGTAAGGAAGTATTCCACAGAGCTGATCTGAGGATGCATGTCAGATCACACAATGTAGAGTGGCCAAAAAAGTGTTCTTTATGTGACGACAGCTTTACCTCCTGGGCACATCTTATTGGTCATCGACTAAAACACACAGGAGAAAAACCATATTTATGCTCCATCTGTAAGGAAGATTTTACAAGAAAATTTGATGTCGATCGACACATGGAGATTCATACGCAAGAAAAACCTAGTGATATGAACAAGAATACAAGAGAAGGGTTATTTGAGTGCCCTGAGTGTAAGAAAACATTCTCCAAAGCTCATTGTCTCAAACGTCACATCCAAACCCATACAGGAGAAGAACCATGGAAGTGCGCCGAGTGCGGGGAGTGCTTTTCATTTTCAGGGCAACTTAAAGTTCACCAAATAAAACACACTGGAATAAAACCATATCTGTGCTCCATTTGTGGGAAAGATTTTTGGCAAAAACAATATTTAAGTGACCATATGAACAATCATATGGGAGAAAGGCCATATATATGTTCTTTTTGTTCAAAGAGTTTCAAATCTAAAGCATATTTGAGGTCTCACATTCTTACATGTCCCTGACATAAATCCGGTCGGAGCAGTGTGGGGGATGATAGCAATATACTGATCTGAAAGTTTGAACCCCCCCCCCCACACTAAGGGCTAGGTTTATGAACATTCATGCACATACTGCTACCATCTTTCAGTTAAAGAACTATTTTTTCAATATCTATAAAGTAATGATTATGCGAACAGGTGAAGACGAAATGTCATAAAACCTCTTTCAATTGGTGAGTAATTATCACATCACGGGCAATACGTATGTGTGTATACTGTAAATAAGTACATTATATACCATCTTTCAGTTAGATGCCTATCATGAAATTTGTTTGATGGCTAATAGTGTGATGGATTTGTTGGGATATAAAGAAAAAAAAGAAGTGATAACAGAAATGTAGGGAGATAGTATTTTTGCGAGCCTTGAAAAGTTGCTTCTGAACAGTCGTTTAAAATGATGGGCATATAGATTTTTATGAACTAAATTATCAATTTAATCTACAGAAGAAAATGAAAAAGAATTATAAAGAGACAGTATTAAACAGTCCATATTTTGTTCAATGAAAACCATTTGCTTACTGGTGAAAGGTGAGGTCAGAGTGAAAAAAGGGAATCATTATTGGGATCAGCCCTGATTAAACTGGGGGGGGGTGGTCAATTTGACAAATTTTGTTGCTACGCCGCTGCCCAATTTTTTTTACCATGCTGCTCGCTGACTTTCTTTTCCAGTCTTGCGCATCTTTTGAGACCGAATTTTTTACTCTGGGTATGCGCTTACAAAATTACACAAAATTTTGTAAGCACATGTCAGTCCCACAATTCCGTGTACAAAGTCAATACAATACATAAATGTATAATTATTTTTACTTTTGTTATTTATGATCGTAAAAGGGTCCCCGACAAAGTTTAAAAAAAAACAATAAAAAACAAATATTTGAAAAAACAAGGAAATACATAATTTTTAAAAACATGAAATGCATAGGAAATTAATAATATTTTGAAGATTTTTTGTTAGAATTTTATTAGAGTATTTATGAAATGAGTTAAAGGCAAAGACAAATCTTAACGGGGTATGTTTTTTATACTACATGTATTGTATAGAGTGCATTTTTTTTACCTGCATACATTTAATATGCCACAAATTAAGGTCTTGTGTGGTAAAAGACCCACATTGCCCTCGTCTAAGGCCAGTATGATTAGACTGTTGTGTGAAATGTATTTAATGTTCCCCTCAAGGCCAGCCAATATTATCATAATTATATAAATGTTCATTGTGGGGATGTCGCAGCTGAGTGGTTATGACTTCTTTCAATCAGAGGGTTCTAATGCCAGCCGTGAGGTATTTTCCTTCTGCAAGAAATTTGCCAACATTGTGCTGCACTCAACCCAGGTGAGGTGAATCATGCCTGAGTTCCAGGCAGGATTAATTCTTTAAAATGCACTGGATACTGAAAGGGGACTTATTATTATGTATTATAATTATTTCTGACAGGTGCTGCTAAATTAATGATATTGTTATATTATGGAGCGTTGTGGCCAAGTGGATTAGTCTTCGGACTTTGAAACAGGGTCGTGGCTTTGAATCCCAGCCATGGCGTAATTTCCTTCAGCAAGAAACTGATCCACAGTGTGCTGCACTCAGGTGAGGTAAATGGGTACCGGTAGGAAGTAATTCCTTATAAAGCTGTGTGCGCTAGCTTAGCCGGGTAATATAGGATCATCTAACAAGGTGGATTTGTGCGCAATATAAATATCCTATATTATTATTATTATCATTATTATAGTAATTATCATTTGTTGTACTTTTAGTGTTACTGACATCATTATCATTATTGACCTGATGAAGACCAGCATCACTAAAAGCATATGAATAAATAGAAAGATGACATCAAGAGCTAGTCAGACTCATCATTATTCTGTGTTTTCTGAGTATGTATATAGATAAATTGTATATGATATTGTGCTTATCCTCCCCCCCCTCCCCACGATCATCTAATGGTACCTCAAGGGTAGGGTGGGATAGGTTAATTTTGGTTAGCATAACATGTGTGGTGTTTATGCCACTGAATATAGGAAGTTTTTTATGGGAAAATGTCACGAATAGTTGGTCTAATACCAATTCGTCTAATTACCAACTCATACATGTACTATCATTTGGTCTGTCATCAGTTTGTCTACTCACCACATAGTCTGCTTTCATGTAGTCTAATGCCATTCCGTCTAATAACCAGTTGGTCCAATAGCCATTTAGTCCATAAACCATTTGGTCTAATTGGAAAAGTGTTAACTGGGCTGAATGAATGAAAAGAAAATGGGTATTAGACTAACTGGTTATTAGACGATATGGTAATAGATGAAGTAATTATTTGGACGAAATGGTTAATGGAACAAGCGGTTGTTAGACAAAATGTTGATGGACGGAATGGCATTAGACTATGAAGGTAGACCATGTAGTGAGTGGACGAGATGGCAGTGGACGAATTGGCAATTTACATGTACTCCCTTATTTCGATTAGACAACAGATATTATTAGTTAATGTTTGTTTAATTTGATTTTTATAAATAAAAATCAATAATGCTAAACAATGTAAGATTTAAATCAATTCATACTGGTTTATTGAGATTCGAAAAAGAAATTAAGCCAAACTGCTTATTCACAGAAAGTAAGAGTGTGTAAGGAGTGTGATGCTGGTTGAATGTGTGTGTGTGTGTGTGAGAGAGAGAATTAGAGGTGGGTGGAAAGGGAGAAATATTCTGCAAGCACAGACTTAGTTTGCAGGCACAGACCCTGATTGGAACTTTGATCAACAAGTGTGTCTCCACGCAAAGACTAGGCCTAATACATACAAAACTTGCTGTTCCATACCTTCTGGACACAAGGCATGAGTAGGCTGTACATTCAGACTCTTAACTCTAGTAAAGGGCTTGCCCAGCAGACTAGCACAGACTCGTATTTCACACTTCAGTAGGGTCCATGCTTTAACCAATCATACATGCCTATATAGTGAGGACTAAACGTTAAAATGCCCGAGTGAAATAAAGCCAGCCACAGTACATAGTGAATCTAGTCTCACTACTTCAGACTCTGCATTATGCAGTATGTGAAGAACAAGGGTCTATGGCTGAAGAGAGAGAACTAGAGAGAGGGAGAGAGAACTAGAGAGAGGGAGAGAGAACTAGAGAGAGGGAGAGAGAACTAGAGAGAGGGAGAGAGAGAACTAGAGAGAGGGAGAGAGAGAAAGTAATTAGAACAGAGAGACAATGTGCTGAGAAAGATGCATGTACATTTATTTCAATGATGATTGGTTGATATATACAACAAAAATTCATTTCATTAATATTGAATAAAATTACAAACGCACTTAAAGACAATGGCATGAAAAGGGGATATGCCTGAACCAACTATATCCAGATGGTGTTTTGCAACCCAAGAAAAAATGGGGGGGGGGTGCTTCCGACCCACCCCAATGGATATGTGCCCCATCTCATGTATATATCCTTGCTTTATCCCTCGGTAGTATTTGCATATGGCAACATGATTCATTTGCGTAATCAGATATTAAAGAGAGTCCAATCATCAAACTGATGTTAAAAAACAGTTTTACAAAACAGTGTAGATACGAACTCCGTACAGATGGAAAAGCTACCCACTCACTATCTTGTATTTCATGTCTTGTGCATATGCAATTTTAAATGTCATAACTTAATTATCTTCCATGCGATTTTGATTCATGTAGTTTCCAGCATTCTTATTTTGCCTTCTTAATTTTCTTAAATTCAAATTCTGCTTTTTAAAGGACAAGTCCACCCCAACAAAAGTTGATTTGAATAAAAAGAGAAAAATCCAACAAACATAACGCTATAAAATTTCATCGAAATCGGATGTAAAATAAGAAAGTTTTATGAAAGTTTTAACTTTTGCTTAATTTCACAAAACAGTTATATGCACATACTGGTCAGTATGCAAATGAGGAAACTGATGACATCACTCAATCACTTTTGTATTTTATTATATGAAATATCAAATTTTTCTCATTTTCCTGTGAAGCAAAGTTTTATTTTTCTCTGAACTTGTGGAATTACCATTGTTTAACATTTTATGGTTCAGTCAAGTTGGTTATTACTGTCAATTCTGTAAAAAATAGAAATATTGTATAATTCAAACAAAAGAAATAGTGAGTGAGGGACATCATCGATTATGTAATTTGAATGTGATTAAATTGTGCATATAACTATTTTGTTAAAAATAAGCGAATTCTTTTTTTACATCCGATTTTGATAAATTTTCAGCAATATGCTTGTCTCATTTTTCTCTACAGATCCAAATCAACATTTTTCTGAGGTAGACTTGACCTTTGGAATCGACGGTCTTTGCATGCCTAGCTAGACAATGGTTTTTCTTTTTTCCTCGAGGAGACATTTGAGGGTTATGCCTCCCCTCCCCCCCCCCATATGCGTAATTAAAGAGCTCAATACCAAAAGGGGTAAGATCCATTTTTCATCAAATTTGATTTTGTTGTCCCAATGTATAGATTTAGTAAATAAGATAATAATAAAGAAAAGTTGAAATTCCCATTAAAAAGGTGAACAAAAATGGCCAAGAAAAATCACCTTTTTTAAAGGGGTTAGATCCATTTCAGTTTATTTGCAAAAGGGGCTATATCCACAAAGGTATATCCTTTTGGTTACACTTCGTAATTCCGAAGCTTCGTAATTCCGAAGGTTCTTTATTCCGAAGGTTCGTAATTCCGAAACACGTAAATTGCCTATACCTCGATGTTCGTTAATCCGAAAACGAAAAAGGGTTCGTTAATCCGAACATTTGTGGCGTAATTCCGACGATTCGTTATTCCGAAGGTTCGATAATCCGAAAACGAAATAAGGTTCGTTGTTCCGAAGGTTCGTTAATCCGAAAACGAAATAAGGTTCGTTGTTCCGAAGGTTCGTTAATCCGAAAACGAAAAAAGGTTCGTTATTCCGAAGGTTCGTTGATCCGAAAACGAAATAAGGTTCGTTAATCCGAAAACGAAATAAGGTTCGTTTTTCCGAAGGTTCGTTAATCCGAAAACGAAATAAGGTTCGTTAATCCGAAAACAAAATAAGGTTCGTTAATCCGAAAACGAAATAAGGTTCGTTAATCCGAAAACAAAATAAGGTTCGTCAATCCGAAAAATGAAAACCGGGAAAGCAGAGGCAGAGGCAAGGGAGGGGGGCGGGGGACACTGTTGCCGTTCAATTATCATATGAGGATGGGAAGGCAAGGGCGGCCGAACGAACGAAATGGGCACTTTGGTGATATTTTCACCTTAAGATTATCATCTGCTTGAAGTCATTGTG
Source organism: Lytechinus variegatus (assembly GCF_018143015.1). Classification (NCBI taxonomy): domain Eukaryota; kingdom Metazoa; phylum Echinodermata; class Echinoidea; order Temnopleuroida; family Toxopneustidae; genus Lytechinus; species Lytechinus variegatus. The sequence goes on along the minus strand of NC_054747.1, from coordinate 41,233,930 downwards.
TGTTTGATAGTGATTAAGAAGAGAAAAACTTTTTTTGAAGTGACTTCTTATTTTGGCGAAATGTATATTTAGGCTTTATTTTTCGGGAGAGAGTATAATGAGCGAGCGGCTTGGTAAAACAAATTCAAAGGTGAAGTTGTATAACGTTTTTTGTGGTCAATTATTCTTAAAATGGCATTATTGCGAGGTGTTGCGAGCGTGAATCACAAGCTAAACCTTAGGTTATTTCAATAAAAAATGAAAATTAGTTTTTAAAAATCCGAGCAGATTTCTGCTGTCATTAAAAAAGATTTGCATCTAACTAAAGAATTAACACGAGCGCAAAACGCGAGCTTAAACATACTGACCAGAAAAGGAACCTGTTAAAGAAAGCATTTAGTGACCTCTTTAGGATGAATATTGCAATCGAATGAGAGTACGAAGCGCAAGCTGAAATTTTTCAATATTCCAGCCTGAAAACTTAACTTAACTTGTATACTTTAAAGAGTATTTTATTTCGAAAAAATCATGAAAAACGGCATATTTATTTTTGAAAAAGGAACTTTCCCATTTTGGAAAATATTAATTCCCCTGTTTTTTATTCCATTTTTGATGCCCCCTGCCTCCCTCCCGGTGGATCCAACTTTCGTCAAATAGAGGGGGGGGGGGCAATTTTTTTTAAGCCATATTTTCCTTGATCGGCAGTTTAAAGTTGATTTTTGTTTGTTTCTTTGAAAGGGTAGTCCTAACAGTCAATAATTAGCTTTATCCTTATAAAATAAAGTAAATATGTAATAACATGATAAATAGCTATATATTTTTGTTAATATGATGGGCAATATGTTTGTGATCTTCAAAGCGAGATGCCTATGTAACTAAAATTAGACAATAACTGCTAGCAAGAAGCGCGAAGAGAATTTTTAAATATATAAGCTCTGACCTGATCTAAAGGGGACATTTTAAGAACTTTTTGCAGTTAGCCATGAAGACGATGCGTGTTTTAGCCAATGGCGGCGGAACGTATTTTTTTTTTTTGGGGGGGGGGGCAAAGCAAAAAAAGGGGCCAATAGGGGCAATTTGGTGCAAACGGATATTTTCACCATTAGATTATCATCTGTGTAAAGAGGTTGTGTGTTTTGTAGTAACTAAATTGAGCACAATTTTTTAAGTGATCACTAAAGTTATATATTTACGTTTCATTTCTGCGAGCGTAGAGAGCAAGCGGTTTGGGGGAAAAAGTCAAATCTGAAGATGTAAAATTCACCTTTTTAGTCAATACTGTTAGGGCATCCTTGTGAGATGTTGCGAGCGAATCACGTGCTCAAACTTTTGGAAATTTCATGTAGGCCTAGAATGATAATATTGATATAGATATCATTTACCCAGGGAAGCCACTTCAGTTCTGAAAACTATTCTCCCAGCTATTATTATTTTTTTTTACAAGAATGCTTAGAATGTCCAGTTTTCAGGTTGGAAAATCGGAAAAATTTGGCTCACGTTTCTCGCTCGCATCAAGTATTGTTTATTGAGGAACTCATTCTATTCCTGGTTACAAAAAAGAAGTATGAAATGTCCAGTTTTCAGGTTGGAATATCACAAATTTTAAGCTTGCGGTTCGCGCTCTCATTATTTAGTTCGTGAGATATATATTCTATTCATGAGTCACTAAATGCAGTCCTTAAAAGATTACTTTCTGAAGCCTGTTGCATAAAACTTTTTACCTGAGAAAACTCTGGTAAAAACTGAAAACTAAGGTTAGTCTGATTTCCGCCAATGACTTTAGTACAGGGCAAAAACTCCTGTAAAAACAACCTGAGTTTTCTCAGGTAAAACGTTTCATGCAACGGGCCCCAGGTCAGTATATAAACAAATTACAGCTCGCCCTCGCATTAATTCTTTAGAAAGATACACGTCTTTCTCACGATTACAAAAAATGCTCCGAATGCTCACTTCACGTCTTGTTACATGAAATGTCTACTAGTTTCAGCTTGCGATTCGCGCTTTCAACATTTCACAAGGATCATTATTAGTATTATTTTTATTACCAGCAGAAGCTGTTATTTAAAATGACATCCCCTCCAATACAAATCCTATTATCTAGAGGTTGCTCGCACGCTTCCAACACACTTGATCCCCTGCATCTTTAATTAAACCATTTGCTTATAGGCAGCAATTACTCAGATAAAATCGAAATTAGCCTATGCTTGATCAGGGCGCCATTCTTAATGAAATACATGCTTTGGCCCCAACACACGCATGTATCATCGATCGTTATTACTATCACTGCATAATATCGTGTAATCTTGTAATGACAACATCGTTTTTGTTACCAAAATGAATTATTTTCATTTTCGGAAATACGAACCTTATTTAATTTTCGGATTAACGAACCTTATTTCGTTTTCGGATTAACGAACCTTATTTCGTTTTCGGATTAACGAACCTTATTTCGTTTTCGGATTAACGAACCTTATTTCGTTTTCGGATTAACGAACCTTCGGAATTACGAACCTTATTTCGTTTTCGGATTAACGAACCTTCGGAATTACGAACCTTATTTTGTTTTCAGATTAACGAACCTTCGGAATTACGAACCTTATTTTGTTTTCGGATTAACGAACCTTCGGAATTACGAACCTTATTTCGTTTTCGGATTGACGAACCTTCGGAATTACGAACCTTCGGAATTACGAACCTTCGGAAATACGAACCTTCGGAATAACCGAACCTTCGGAATTACGAAGCTTCGGAATTACGAATGTATGCGATCTTTTTTATAGAAATCTTTTTAAGAATATGAAGACAGGCAGATTTTTTTATAACAAATTTTATGTTTACATCATGAAAATCTAGAGAATATGAGAATATTGAAATATGGGAGAATAAAAAAAAAAGATTTTTCAGAATGGTTTTGCCGCAAACAAACTTTTCTGAAGAGAAAATATGCAAAAGAGGTAGATCAATTTTTCCAAAATTTGATTATTATTTTCCTCTTGTCTCAATGTATATATTTTTAGTCGCTCTTGTGATACCAAAGAAAAGTTTAAATTCCCATTAAAAGTGAATAAAAATTGGAAAGAAAAAATACTTTTTTCTTAAGAAAGGGTTGGATCATTTTTTAGTTTTTTCAAGGGGCAAGATGCACAATGGCAATTGAAAAAATATTTAAAAGATATGAAGACAGGTAGAATTCTTTTATTCCTAATTTATATGTTTATATGGTAGAGCAGTATATCATGACATTAAACATTGCAATATTCATGATTTTCTCGGATGATGGTCTTATAAGTATAGATGTATCATGTAACCCCTTTTGTAACAAACTTTTCGATTGAAAGGCGATTTTTCGCCTACATTTTTTTAACAATAAATGAAACTGTCTGGAAATGGTCCTTTTTTAATGATGTTTTATTGTATTCTCTCAAATCAAAATACACATGCAATCACATTCTATAAGCAATTTGTACAAACTATTTGAAACATAATTCCATTACAAATATAATTATACAAATTATACATCAAACTTAAAAAATACTAGAAATTAATACTAATGCGTTTCAAAATGAAATATTAACAAGTTATATGACATGATAAGAGAGAAAAAAGGATAAAATATGTTGTTCTAGTACCTCGCACCCTCCCCCCCCCCCCCGCGTCCCCAGGTTAGGAGCATTCTCCCCTTTATGCCTATATACATGGAAGGGACTCCAATTCTCTGTATTGGTTTTTTCTGTGTTTTTATTCATTTGTTTTGTGTTTTTTTCTCTCGTATATATACTTTTTTTAGTTCCAATAATCGATGCTCATTAAAACGAGCAGCATTAATTTGCAAATAATGCACACAACCTATGTGCCGAAGAGACTATAGAAAAAGAAAGAACGTTTCTGAAGTGAAATTTCATTGACCAGGACATATTCCTCTGAATCCTCTCTCTCTTAATTATAATTTACTGTCCACCCCCAAAGAATAAAACAAAAAATGACAAAAATAAAACCCGACCCGCCCCCTCAAATTTCACGAACAAAGAATTAAAGAGCGAGAGATTCGCTCCATTTTATGCAGCGCCATCACACGAGCAAAGTACGGTATCTCATTATAATGGAAACACGGCTTGGTGGAAATGTTTGCAAATAATTAATAAATAATCAGCTGAAAGTATTTTTTGCTGAATATTGACTGTGTCGATTGCTTATTATCGATCATGGCTGAGATGGGGTTGCCTGGCCGTCTTGCTCTTTCGCCAACTAGAAAAGAAACTTCAACCAGAATGGAGTATCAAGATGAACAACATGAGTCCTTCGTTAGACGGGACTCGATCGTCACGGCAGCCAGCATCACCGGGGACGACTCCGGCCAACAAAGCACCTATTGCGAATGGATTAACGTTCAGTTTAGAATAAGAATTGTTACTCTCCTGCGATGGCGATCACTCGCACAAAACCTTGGTTTTAAGGGAGATGATCAAATGGCTTCATATTTGTTAAATATGTAAGTTAAAAAATGTGTTTTGGGCTTTTTGGGAACATTTATGATTTAAAACGCCAGATCTAATAATATTAGCATAAAAAAAAGATGAAACGAATAAATAAGTTTAAATTAAATTAAAGATTCGTGTTTTAATTATACTTTTGTTTTGATCTAAATTAAAACATCTGTTTGTTTTACAAAAAAGTGTTTTATTAAACACTGTGTAACACTACAGGGGTCATTTAGGGTCAATGAACTTAGAGTTAGACCATGTTGGGGGAATCCACATCAAAATCTTAACCTGAGGTTAAATTTTTGAAATGTCATAACTTGACCTCAGGTTAAGATTTCGATGTTGATTCCCCCAAGACCTAGTTCATTAAACTTGGACATAAGGTCAATCATGTATCACCAAACATCCTGCATGAGTTTCATGTCACATGACCAAGGTCAAAGGTCATTTAGGGTCAATGAACTTTGGCGATTTGGGGGTATCTGTTGAATTACAATCAAAACTTTAAAAGTTTTTGGATCTGATTCATGAAACTTAGACATAATAGTAATCAAGTATCACTGAACATCCTGTGCAAGTTTCAGGTCACATGATCAAGGTCAAAGGTCATTTAGGGTCAATGAACTTTGGCCGAATTGGGGGTATTTGTTGAATTACCATCATAACTTTGAAAGTATGTTGGTCTAGTTCATAAATCTTGGACATAAGAGTAATCAAGTATCACTGAACATCCTGTGCACATTTTAGGTCACATATGGGTTATCTGTTGAATTACCATCATAACTTTGCAAGTTTGTCGATCCGAATTTTGAAACTTGGACATAAGAGTAATCAAGTATCACTGAATATCCTGTGCAAGTTTCAGGTCACATGATCAAGGTCAAAGGTCATGTGAGGTCAATGAATTTTGGCCACATTGGGGGTATTTGTTGAATTACCATCCTATCTCTGTAAGTGTATTGGTCTAGTTCATAAAACGTGGAAATGGGAGTAACCAAATATCACTGAACATCTTGTGCGAGTTATAGTAGTTTTCAAAGTCAGCAATGCTGCTATGTTGAATCGCGTGATGCAGGTGAGATGGCCAGAGGCATTCCACGTGTTTGACTTGCGTTTAAACGCAACTCTTTCTGCAACGGACCCCAGTGCAGTAGCAAGAGATACCAGACCTGGGACCCATTTCATAACAAATTTGCATTAACAGATAAAAGCTACTGCAGCCCTTTCTATATGATGGGTTGATGGTAAATTTGTTTTAGAAATCATACAAGAATTACCAGGCCAGGATGAGATGAGCAGGAGACAAATTTGTGCTGGTGTAAAAAATAGGATATTTTTTTCATTATTTTTTTGTATTATTTTTGATTGGCAGTTATCCTAGTCCTACATACAAAGTTGAAGTCCACTCCCCCACAAAATGAATTAGATGATTAAAAAATAAATTAAGCAATTCAGCATGGATGTTCCCTCAAGCGAAATTCTGCTCACTTTACTATTTAGATTTAGAAGCAGAATGCTGAAAATTTCATAATGTGAGCCCCCTTTAAAAATGTTGATTAACTTTGTTGATTTGTATTTTTTTTTATTTCAGGTACTATGAACAAAATATAGGATCAACATCTCGACAACAAAAGAGAGAGTAAGTGTTGCCATGTTCCAGTTATCAGTCATTACATTAGAAATGTTGTACTCTTTCAGATGTAAGCATTTCAATAGACCTATATACAGTGCGTAAAGTTTACACTTTGAAAAAGCCCTGGGAATTTAAAAATATACAACACGTTGGTAATTTTTTCACATATATTCTTTGGTTTGGGTCTCATCTATCCAATGAAATTAAAAGTTATGACAGAATTTTATACTTGAGTGAGTACAGTCAATTTTTGTAAAGCTTGCAGAAATCTGTTTGCGCAGAAATGCTCGTTTTCACGCAATGTCAAGGGGAAAGGACAAAATCAAACTTACCCTGCGAAATATTTCTCATACATTTCCCTTGCACTTTTAGTTAATTGACATAAAACGGATACATACAAGCATTTTGTAACAATTTTGCCACCCAAATTGAAATTTCAACACTTAGTATAAAGCACAACCCGTACCCTTTTTGTACCAGCTGGATCTAAGGACATAAGTGAATTTTTATCATTTAAAGTGGGTTTACATTTCATTTTCCATGTAATACTTGTTTCTCCACACTTTTCATCAGCTTGACAATCATTAAGAAAATGAAAAATCAAGCCTAAGCCATTTCATTTAAATTGCAGCTCAGTGTAAGGCAAATATCGTCACGATAGCCTCGGTGTGTGGGGGAATGGATGGGGTGCAATGCACTCTTTGAAGTGTTTTGGGCAAGGAAATAAGTTTAAAAGGGTAAAAATATCTTCAAATCTATTTTACTAGCTAAAATCCACATGTTCTTCATGATTAGGGTCTACTTTTGTTCGCATAACTATTTCAAAGTTCTGCGCAAATGTTTTTTCAATAACTTTTCAAAAGTAAGTGGTGCTCACTCAAGCAGAAATATTTTTTGACATTTGCTTAAATGGAACTGTACCAATGTTTAATGTGGAAAAATCTTCTGGATATTAAAAATGTATAATTTTTTCTCAGTGTAAACTTTTTTTTTTAATACGCACTGTATGTATCTCTCAAAGGTTTTTGCATCGGTACTCGCCCATTAACCGTTCCGAACATCGGGCAGTGAATGAACAGCGGGGAGCGCCCGTTCCCAAAGTTCGGTGCCCAAATGGTAGCTCCCCCTATATTTAATAATTGTGAGTGAAAATTTGCTGACTACCCCGGTATTTCATGGAGGGCTGCTCCCCCGAATCAGAGATATATTCTCCACATGTGATCTTTGAAGATTAGCTGAACGTTGTAATGGAAATTGATAAAACAGAAGAATCTTGTGCTGATGTAGACACAGTGGCGGACCGTGACCGATGAGGCAGAGCATTGGAGGGGCACAGCATTGTTCACAAACAATACAGTGCCCCATCCAATCATTGTCTCCTCCTGGTCATGGTCTGCCACTATGTAGACATGTACATGTAGTTACATACTTTTGGTACAATTGAACTTTTCCAGTATTTTCTGTGCATTATTGCACAACCATGCATTTCCCTATTGTCACGCCCATTGTGCCAGTAATTTGGTGCTTCTAGAGGTTTGCTTTGTTGTGGATGTTTCAATCTCCCACTTTTATCTACCTCCTTTATAAAAAAAAATACATCTTTTAGCAGACTCAAAGGTTATTGAAAAAAGGAGGAGAAAGAATCAATAAAATCATCCTCACAAACAATGTCATGGTCGGGTTGATTGTTAGGAATTAGGACTCATGACACCTACATGAAAGAGGTGCCTTTCTCGTAGACTAGTTGAAGATTTACTATACATGTAGTATGCTTTTTCAGATAATCAATATTATAATCCATTGTGTGATGAAATGCCCAGGTGAATACTAAAATGAATCATGCCACTGACCCGAGAACCAAAATGAAGGGCTACACTTTTTTGTTGGAAATGTACATGTAAATATCTGGGACAAATTATTTGTAATGCCTTATTACATTGGTAATGCAATAAATTCATAATTGATAAGAAACCAGATCAAACACTACAAGTTAGCTTTTATAAAAAAAATCCCTTTCTAAATGTTCAGATAAAAGTTATAGCCGTCTAAATAACAGAGCGTATTATACATGTACCACATAAAAGGGTTCACTGCTTAAAAAAATGCAACACGGAGGGTTTACGGGTCATTACACAAAGAGATTAATAAACAAACAAAAAAGTGTTGATTTGTTATTTGTAGCGTTAGAGTTAATTCCATCGCATCTGATTTTGAAGATTGCACACCAAATAACCCTGCCTTATTTCTCCTATATCTGCTAATCTCTGACAGAACACCTCAGATGCCTGGAAAAGTGAAAGAAACAGTTGCTACCAGTTCTTCATTACCCCAAGCTAACCTGGACAGGAGGGAAGTCATACAGTGTGAAGCATTGTCAATACAGAGTCAGAAAGGAGAAAGAATGCACTTAGAATACCTTGATAACATGCAGGAAAGAGAAGGTCCAGCTCCAAGGGATAGATGGACTAATGATGGTGGTGATACCCACGGTGATACGGTCGGTAGCAAGGAGATGGAGGCTCGATGGACTAATGATGGTGATACCCACGGTGATGTGGTCGGTAGCAAGGAGAAGGAGGCTCGATGGACTGATGATGGTGGTGATACCCACGGTGATGTGGTCAATAGCAAGGAGATGGAGGCTCGATGGACTGATGATGGTGGTGATATTCACGGTGATGCGGTCAATAGCAAGGAGATGGAGGCTCGATGGACTGATGATGGTGGTGATACCCACAGTGAAGCGGTCAATAGCAAGGAGATGGAGGCTCGATGGACTGATGATGGTGGTGAAACCGACGGTGATGTGGTTAGTAGCAAGGGGATAGCAGCTCATCCATCAGAAGTAGGAGAACTCCATTGCCTTATAAAGCAAGAACCTGAAGACACCAATAGTGATGATGACATCACAAATAAAGATGATACTAATGGTCTCCATAACAACGAGATGGAGGTTCGTTCGTCAGGGAAAGGGGCACTCGAGTGTGTTATTAAGGAAGAACCTGTTGATATTGGAGAAGAAGATCCTGTGGACTTTATCAAGAAAGAACCTGTCAGTGTGGAAGGATCCTATCTGCATGAAGGACCTTCCTGCAGCACACAAGGTTTGTTCAAATAGTTTGTCTACGGGAAAAGAAAATATATTTTGGGGCTTTTTTCATAACTTTACACAATTGCCTATTATATCTGCAACATTGGACAAACTTTAATATAATAATTATAGGCATTTATATAGCGCCATCTATCTAGAAATATTCTATTCCGAGGCGCGTTGTTATTATCATTACCCCGGCTTTAGCTCGAGCTGCCTTTCAGCGCTCATGCATTCAAGGAATTAATCCTGCCGGGTACCCATTCACCTCACCTGGGTCGAGTGCAGTACATTGTGGATAAATTTCTTGCTGAAGGAAATTACGCCATGGCTGGGATTCGAACCCATGACCCTCTGTTTCAAAGTCAGAAGACTTTCCACTGGGCCACAACGCTCCACGTTAACAGTGCAATGAGTGTGGATTTTCCAGGGCTACTTTTCCAGGCAATTTGAGCATTTCGCGGGCGAAATCACCCGAGCCCCTGTGTAATTTTTTCCTTTCTGTGTTATGATTTATAAATACTGTTCTAGTGTACTCTATATATGTGGAAGTGTCATAGTGTAGGGCTATGACTCTCAAAATGTAATCAGTGGGCCATCTGTTCCAATGCAACTGCGGCCAACCTCCTTTGGCAAAGCATCAATCCGCACTTTACCACTCTCCACCCAGGTGTTGAATGGGTAGAAAGTGAAAGTGTTCATGTATGTACATCTAGTATGTCTAGCAATTAAGTCTTGAAGTGTTGTTGGAATGCTCCCCAAGGGTGTCCAGGATAACTCGCCAAGTGCTTAGAATGCAAAGTAAATGGAGCGAAAATTATTACAGTATGAAGCAGGTCGAAAGAATACCAACTTTCAAATCTTTACGTCCAGGGGGGGGGGGGCATTTCATAAAGCTGTTTAGTATGTTACGCATGACTTCAATGAACACTTGAACATTGTTCACTCGGTCTTCTACGTTCTACTCAAACAGTTGACATTGGCTAAATCTATTTGGTCTGCTTTATGCTTCTATTAATAGGGTATTTGTAAGCCATCTAAATTGATTCTATTAATTTGGTCTAAATGCTGTATTGTCTGCACTACACTTTGTCTAATTCTTTACATGTAGTCTAATGCCTAGTTGCTCTGGTTTCTACTATGTCAAATGAAAATTTAGTCATTATAAGCCGTATAGACTTGTGATGTTTGACTTCAATGGATATTACAGCCCAACTGGAAATTACAAAAATGGTACTACATGTAAAGCAAAATGGAAATTTCATGTACATGTAGACCGAATGTTTAGTAAACAAATTGGTTGAAAAATGATGAGACAAATCTGAAAGAGATGAATTGGGTGTAGATCAATCAGCAAATTATTATTCATCCTGCTCTTCTACTTAGGTGGGAACTCAAGTATGCAGAGCACCTATATGAACTATGAAAACCGTAGGAGATTGTCAGGTGATGCATCACATGATCAGTCACATGGGAGACATCTATTAGAGGAATTAGGAAGTCTCCTTGAAAATCATTCTAAGCCATATGCTAGGGTGAATTGCTCAAGTGAGTATTACTCAAAACTTTTACCAAGGCAAGTGGATCGCCCACAAGGACATAGTTCTGTTGACAGTGATGCCATGTCTGATCATGATGATGGAAGTCTTGGTAGAGACCTTGCAGTGGGCTGTGGTGTGAAATCTGACAAAACATCAGGTGATGAATCATGTGACCAATCACATGCTCAAGGACAGACTGCGACTGACAGTGATATTGTGTCAGATCATAATGGTGAAAGACTGGATGGAGACATTTCAATGGACTGTGGTGTGAAATGTGAAATGATATCAGGTGATGCATCATGTGATAGATCACATGGTCAAGGACCGAGTTCAGCTGACAGTGCTACTATGAGGGATCATTCTGACAAAAGATCAAGTGTGAATTTAGACAGCACAACAAAACATTCTTCCCATGACTGTTCAACGAGAACCACCGAACACGACGATGAAGGAAGCACTTTCCTTTGCTCAATTTGCCAGCAACAATTTACAAGCAGAGACAGTTGGTGGCGGCATGTAAAAATCCACTTGGACGATAGGTCTCTGATCTGTTCCATCTGCAATGAAAGATTCCTGCAAACGACCGACCTGAAGAAACACATGGCAGTTCATTCAGGAAAAAAGCAAGATGAACGTTTGGTTGATGACGATGCTGGTTGTAGAAGTAAAAAATGTATGGTATTCTATATACAAGGAAAGAAAGATTCAATGAGCCAGGAGAGTACAGGACAGAAAGCACGTAAAAGAAACCACATCATTGAAGAATACTATAAGTGTTATTACTGCGATAAGCTTTTTAGCTCATCCCATAGTCTGCAAAGACACACAAGGTCTCATCTTGAAGAAAAGCCATATGAGTGCTCAGTTTGTAAGAAAACCTTTTCTGAAGATCGTCGGCTGCAAACTCACATGAAAATCCACAAGAATCGTTGGCCGAAGCTAAAAATTCGCTATTTCTCTGACCCAACATAAGGTACTATATCAAGGTTTCAAAAATCATATCTAAGAATTATCCAAAATTGATTACATACATGTAAAGGCCATTCTAGCATTCTAGCATTACAGACATTACATTGTACATTCAGATAATCTCTGTATTTGAAAAGGTTGATAACAGATAAAATAAGTTGTAGTTCCTAGTTAAATACTTGATAGTAAATTTGTGGGTATACAGTATACTTCAATTGCATTATCAGTGAATTTCATAGGAGTCAGAATTCTTTTGATTTTTTCAACATTGTAGAAGATAGAAAGTGATTTACTGTCTGTTAAAAAAATAAAGCTCTGTGGTATTAATGGCCGATTGTATTTTTTCTCTCCAATTTTTTTTTTCTGATTTGTGATATTAAAACAGTAAGAACATGTGTGACCACAATTCAAGTAATTTTATTCTGTTGATCCTTCCAGGGGCCCTTCTTACAAAGAGTTGCAATTGATCAGATCAATCACAACTATGGAAAGCCAGCAAAGTCAAAATATGAAATGCATGTTTGTTTTAAAGTCATTGATTTCTTGACAATTTGGTGTGTTTTCCTTTGTTTACAAAGGACATTTCGCAAATTTCCTGTAGAAAAAATTATGACGCTGATGGATTTCCATAGAGTTACAATTGATTGGATCAATAATAACATTTTGTAAGATGGGGCACATATGTAATCATTCTTGATAACTGCCTGGGAAGGATGAATAAGATAATTGTCTCCACCATAAGGAATTAGGAAAGACCAAGCGTAAGAAATATACCATGTGAAATTTTTTTTTTAAATGTGTGGTTTCCTATACCATACAGTAATCAAGGGAGTCGGCTTTGACAGGTCAATGGCCTTTCTGACTTCCACATCCGCTACATTTTATTTTCATTTCTTTTATATTTCTACCATTTTTTTATTGCTTATACTGTGATTTAAATTCTTTTACTCCTTTGTTGTTGTATACTTGTACATATACATGTATGTTTTTAAAGGATGTCAAATAAATTAATTGTATTGAATAATAGCAAAGTCAACAGTTAGGTCAGGGTCTAAGTTAAACCTGAGTTCAGAATAAGGACCTAAATGTTCAGACATGGTAGATACAAATGAAGCTGATTTCAGACACATAGGTCTTGAATCTATCTATATCTGCAAAAGGGATAGATTTTACATCTAGAAAATAACCTTTACAATTTCTGAAAACTTGTAGTCTTAATTGAAATTTGATTTCAAATGGATATCTGTTTTGTAATTTAGGTAAATTCAATGAATTTTCCTACGAAAAATAAAGAAATGTAACATTTTTTTTATTTTTATAATTAAATAATTAAACTAAATATCACTGTCCCTGTCTATGGAGGTAGACAGATTAAGTTTGGAAATGTTTGTTCAATCTAATTCTTTATTTTATAGATTCAAACATACAGTAATACATGTTTTAGTATTATATACCAAAAAAAGCAATTAAGTCAGTTGACAGTTGACAGATTAATATTTTAAAGAGATTACATGTATAAAATAGAGCATAGAATTGGAAATGGAAATGAAAAATTTAAATGTTTGTTTTACAGTCTTTGTCTATATTTTGTTATTTGTTTTTAACATTATGGCCCCATTGCAGATTGCTTGTGATAAATTAGGAAGCCTATTGATTTTGAGGTCAAAAGGTCAAAGGTCAAGATCACAGTGACATGTTTTCATCTTATCCTTCTACAGTCCTTGTAAACGTGATAACTTTAGTTGAACTTAACCTAGGCTCATATAATTTGGTGTGTATGATACTAGCATAGATCTCAGCAATTCTATTGATTTTTAGGTCAGAAGGTCAAAGGTGAAGTCGTCACCTTCCACTTTTCTTGCTTGACCAAACTCCATTTCCGTGTGACAGGCAGGCATATTATTTGCTCTACTTAGCGACACTCTTGTTGATAAAACTTAAAATTTGAAATTACAGTTAAAAGCTACTGAAATCATTCAATCTGATTGTCTAAGAAATTGTGTATTTGTTATTACATCAAGGCTTTATGTAACAGGCTTGTGATTTATCATTAGAAGTGATCACCACTCAGGAATGTTCTTAAGCACAACTAATACAAACTGATTAATGGTACACCTGGTTTTGTACACAATATACCCTTATTTTCCCTTATTAACAATTTACATTTGAGTATTAAATAATGTTCTTTAAATATTGATACCTTGAGGAGTGTTATGGCCCAGTGGATTAGTCTTCTGACTTTGAAACAGAGGGTCGTCGGTTCGAATCCTAGCCATTCCCTGCGTAATTTCCTTCAGCAAGAAAGGTATCCACATTGTGCTGCATTCAACCCAGGTGAGGTGAATGGGTACCCGGCAGGATTAATTTTTTGAATGCATGAGCTCTGAAAGGCAGCTTTAGCCAAAGCCTGGGTAATAATAATAACAACACACCTTGGGATAGAATATTTCTAATTTTTCTAGATAGATGGTTCTATATAAATGCCTATTATTATAATTATCTTTGCAAAGATGAAAAATGTGTATTATGGTTGTGACTAATGTTCCATATATTACCCTCTTTGTTTTGTACTTAGATGAGAATTCAAGCCAGCTGAGCTTCCATCAAAGATCAGAGAACATTCAGGTAATATCAGGTGATACATCATATGACAGGTCACATGACCAGGAGCATCTGTTGGAAGATTCATCAGATACTGTCATTGGAAGTCAATCAAGTTTATCTGCCCATGATGGTCACTCACGTGGCTCTGGTTTCTTATTAAACGTGGATTGCTCTCAAGGATCAAGCTCTTCTGAAGTTGTTTCTGAAGCCAATAGTTTTCTCTGTTCTGTCTGCAAAATGGTGTTTGAAAACAGACATGACTTGTGTAAGCATCTCAAACATACACATGGAGTAGAAAAGCCGTATGACTGTACCCTTTGCAGAAGAAGTTACAAGTTTCGCTGTGAACTGAAGAGACACCTTAAAGGTCATACTGGCGAGAAATGTCGTTCAGGATCAAGTTCTTCTGAAGTTGTTTCTGAAGCAAATACTTTTCTCTGTTCTGTCTGCAAAAAGGTGTTCAATGAAAAAGATGGATTATGTAAGCATCTCAAATTTATTCGTAGAGTAGAAAAGCCTCATGAGTGTACTATTTGTTCAAGAAATTTTAAGTTTCGCTGCGAGCTGAAGAGACACCTAAGAGATCATAAAGGAGAGATGCGGCATGCGTTTTCCTCTGGGGATAAACGCATCTGGGATATGTACAAGCTAAATGACCTTATGGCAGTCCGCATGTCAGGAAAGAAACGTTTTACAAAAGAGAAGCAGTTTCAATGTTCATTCTGCAGTAAGACGTTTACCGGAAACTCATCCCTGAATCGACACGTAAAATCCCACATGGAGGGAAAACCATTTCAGTGCACAGACTGCAGTATGAGGTTTCTCGATGCTAGCGCCCTCGCTAAGCACGCAACAATGCACTCTGGAGAGAAACCCTTTGAGTGTTCTATATGTGGTAAACGCTATGCTAATAAGTATCACTTTGCTGATCATATGAAGCTTCACACTGGTGAGAGACCATACGCTTGTCCAATGTGCGAGAGAAGATTTATTAGAAAAGCAGATATGAAAAGACATGTGACGATCCATACCGGAGAAAGACCTTATGCTTGTTCTATGTGTCCTAAGAGGTTTAGGAATAGGAACACATTTGTTCTGCATTATGAAAAGACACACAGATACTAACTGAACTTCAATAATTGAAGCCTGGAAATCTTTGGGAAAGGCTCAGAAATCTGAACTGTACTCAAGGATAATCATACAGCATCCCAATATTACAAATTTGTAGTGGTCAAGGGATGAATTTTCAGCCAATTCAATTCCAATTTGGATGTTTTTTCAGCTGTTAGAATTTAAATTTGGCATCTAACACACTCTCTTTGTAATGTTTTTATAGTATGTTCTTTACACAGTTTTCAGTAATTTGATATTACAAAGCTACAGACTAAGTTGTGAAGTGCTAAGAATCATCATTGCATCTTAAGCTATAAAGAGCTCTATATCGTTATTAATAATATCAGTCCTATGCCCCATGGCTATGGTGAAGCACTATAACTATAAAGCTGTGTGCAATAACATTGGGCACTTGTCTGATAATCGCTACATGTACAACCAACCATTACATGACTTTTCAAGTTTTAGAAAGTAGAATCTCAAATCAGTTCTTATGCAGTCATAGTATTATACAACTCAAAGGAATATCAAAGAATGAATAAACTGTAAAACAGTCAAAGATTGGAAGGTCTGAAACAAGAGAACACTTTATCTGTAAAATATGTTTGCTTACTTTAGATTAGGCTTGCATTGCTGGCCCCAATTAGTTATGGGATTGACACTTTACTATGAAATTTTGGAAAACTTGAAAATACTTGCCTTACTTGATCGAAGCATCAAGTTAGTAGCATCAAATTCACATGCTACATTTATTTATATGACAGAAAATAATAAAAAGCCTGTATTTTGAATTCAGGGTTAAAATGTGCTATGATTATTGAAAGCCAAATTTTGTTTACTTGTGTTTCTTTATATGTTACCTACTGTGCTTTCCTGATTTTTTTAATGGTAAAGATTGAAGACAACTATCTTTATCTTTCCTAGGCAGTTAAGAATGATTTGTGAGTCCAATGAGCTGGTAATTTTAACCTCTACTTTTAGAGATTTATGACATGATTGGCTATCCATAATTAAACAACAAATTTAGACCAGAGTTTAAATTAAACCCGACTTCAGAATTCATGCCAATGTGTTTACATGTATAGTTTGGAGAACTTGTCTCCATTTTAACAAAATAAATTTCATCAAAGATTATATTACACCAAAAATAGTAGTTTAATCTTATTTTTTTACAGGACAAAATTCAATTTATGTATGATTGTAAACAATAACAGTAAAAAAATAATAAGTGGAGAGATGAAAACATCTTGCTCAATGTACATTCATGAAGACATGAATGGAAGTGTTTGTCATTCCTTGCCAAGTGTTTATGAAATTGCAATAGTTGTTTTGTCTGTCTTATTTAACCTATCTGTTCAAATCATGAATCTTACATTAAATTATTATAGGCCTTGTATGTGATTCTGTATACCTTATTTGTGAACTGACCTGTTAAGCATACATGTACATGTGCTGCTGGTCATTATTTATGTGTACATGTATACCAGTGAATAAATATTGATTATAAAATCATCACAAAGACTGCATTTATTACATGTAGAAATCTTACTCCAGAGAAAAGTGTTCCTACAGTCAAGAAAGATCCTGGGAAAGCTTGTAGTCATGGAAAGTCAGGGAAAAGTTAGGGAATTTGGAAAATTTGTGAAAAGTCATGGAATTGCATAATACCTCTTGGCTATGGCAGCTTTTAAGTTTGATGTGTCTTGCAACTGTCATACTCTGATCATACTGTGTTACATGTATTATAATTGGTGTTCATGATTTCCATTTTTCCCAGTTTTGTGACATCCCAAATTCGACATAACTCTCGGGTCGTCAAGGGAAGTCGTGGAAGAGTCATGGAGTTCTGTTTTCAAATTTCTGGGGGAACCTTGAGTGATCAGTTATTGTCACACTTGTGAAGGACAATAGAGAAGTTTAAAATGGCATACTGGAAATCATCATTTACGGGTTTACCTTCCAGCTCCCCCCCCCCCTTTGGATCCAAACCTGAGTAAAAGATGATTGAGGAAATGACTGTTGAGAAAGAATAGGATTGTATGAGAGCAGGGGACCTAGTGTGTAGAGAGAACTTTGCGACCCACTGTAACTAACTAAACTCCTCAAAAAAAAAGTTTGGAAAGAACATGATTTTTTTTTTCTGTTGTTTTGCATCTTTTCAATTCAGACATTTTCCAACATTTTCGAATCCTGCTCTCCTCGTAATGGTATGATCATTCGTGTAAGAAGCATGGTATCAATTTAAGGAGAATTAATGGCCAAACTCAGATTTCCAAACTTTTTTTGAGTGGTTTATTGAAAAAAAAACCTGCGCAACTAACTTTATTTTCAACCATTGAAATGCATATGGATTTGAGGAAGAATTCTTTCTGCGATTGACCTAGATCAAACGCAAAAAGAACAAGATTCAAGGCCATATGCAAGCATTTATTTGCTGGGGGGGGGGGGGCAGGACATGTAAACCTTTTTGAAAATACTTGAAAGTGAGAGACCAAGGTGAGCGAGACTGTAATTGTGGCGTTTTTGTATTTTGTAAAGTGAGGTAGAAGGGTTTTGCATGTATTGATGAAATTTGTGAAAATTTTCAGTACAATTAAGTTTTCAAAATATCGGGGGGGGGGGGGGGCGTGAAAAGATTGATTATAGAGTGAGAATGAAAAACAGAATACTGATATGTGGTAATGGAAAGAAAGAGAAAAAGAAGAGGAGAAGAAAAATGATTATGGAGAAGATGTAAAAGGTCCATCAATACTTCACGTCTCCCAATCCCCTTGCAGGACTACAGTTTTCTGAAAGAAAATACTTTTTTCTCTGTCGAGATAATTATACTGTATGAGTGGATGTGACGTGTGCTATGGTCCTTATGACGCAGGGGGGCGTTATGGAGCCCCCGATTCATGCATTCCATGCTGGACTTTCAAATGGACTCCTAAAAGTAGCAGAAATGGGCTAACATTTTGAGCAGGGTTAGGAGTAGCCTCTTATCGAGGCCCTGGAGGCTGCTTCCCGAGCGAAGCGAGGGATTTATTTATTCGCGAAGCGAATTTGGCCTGTCCCGCGGAGCTCTGCTTCGCTATCTCCCTTGCTTCGCCATGTTCGCTCGGAAAGCAGCCGACGGGGCCTCGACAAGAGGCTAGGTTAGAAGCGATGTCATGGGCAAAATTTATAAAAAGCTGCATGCGAGCAAAACAAAACAAAAAAAAAACCCTGTCCTACAAAAATCTAATTTTGTGACAGAAAAATCACATTTCACTCTTCATTCATTCCTTTTCCTTATTTTTATAGGTTTTTTTTTATTTTCTTGGGGTCCATTACCCCGATCCCCCTCATTTTGTACTCTAGTAACCCTTTTGAAACATGTAGGTCTACTATAAGGGGCGGATCCAGCTTCCGCCGATAAGGGGGGGGGGGGATTTGTTTCTCCCATATTTTCGCTCAAAATTGATTTTTGTTTGTATCTTTGAAGGGGTAGTCCTAACAGTCACCATAGCTTTATATTTTAAAACAACATAAACATATAATCTCATCTGCCCTATTTAAATAGGGCGCGAGCGCAAAGCGTCCTTTAAAAAAAAATATCACGTATTTTATTATGAAAAAATAAACACTCTGGGCAATGTTTGTGATCTTGAACAGTAAGATACGTATGTAACTTAATGATTACTGAGAGCAGAAAGTTTTAATATGCATTCTATAGCCTGATCGACCTATTAAGGACTGTTTGCAGTTAGCCATGAAGACAATACATATTTCAAGAATCAAATATTTTTTTTTGACGTTCTGACCTAAAGAATTGAATTCTAAGCACTTTCTTGTAATCATGAACACGCTAGGTAGGCCTATAGTTCGACTGAACAATTGATGCGAGCGCAAAGTTTGAGCGGAAAAGTTGAGTTATACCTAAATCCCGGGGGGGGGGGGCACTTCCATTCACGAGTGGATACCATGCGCGACCATGGGGTCTCGAAAAGCACCCTAGACACGTAATTTCTATATTCTGAAAATGCACCCCTTAACAAGTATTGGCGTGTGAAACCCAACCCGTAACAAGTATTGGAAACAAAACGATACTCTTGGCAATATTCCCTGAAATGAACCCCTAAACAAGTACAGGAATGTTTTAATGTTACGGGTCCTTCAGTCGTCGGCTTTACCTTGTTTGGTTTAGTACGACCCCACCTTCTACACCTCGGGCAAATCGGACTCTAAACACGTAGTGTTGGGGCAAAAAGGACATCCTTTATAAAATATTTTAATTTTGTTTTATCATCCCTGCAAATTCGACCCTAAACACGTAATTATCCTAGCGAAATAGATACCCTTTTTTTCATTATTTTTGTGTTTTTGACACCCTTATCACGTTACGTACGTAACGTGCCCTATCATGAAAAAGACATCCTTTTTACATGTTTTTTTTTGTCATGAATAGTGTCCCTTTTTAGGTCTAACTCTCAATGTTCCGCTCGTATCGATCGGTCAGTCACTAAAGGCTTACCTATCGTGTTCATGATTACAAAAAAGTGCTTGGTAGAATTCCCTTTTTTTTAGGTCAGCACGCCCAAAAATCTTCCTTATACATAATACTATAACGCGCGAAGCGCGTAAAGAAATTGTTTTAAACAGTTTTCTGAAACTAGATAATTTAAGCACATTTCAAATAAAGTGTACGTATTTAGGATATGCTTTTTCCAAAGATTTTTTAAGACTAGCCAAACGTGTTTATATGTTTTTCCCAAGGTTTCACCCGGGGTCATATTCTGGCAAGTGCATGGCGACAATTTATTTAGTGGCCAAAATGTGTAAATAAAGCCTGCAAAAAAACTAATCTTGTTAAGGGGCTATTTTGCACCCAGAGAAAAAAACTCATTTAGTTGGTGGTTGGAAATAATTTGGTCACGCATGTGTACACCATGTGACTGCCCCCCGGGTAAATAATGACAATAAAAAAAGAATAGATTACTTCCTTTGAATCCCCCCATTTCTTTTCCCTACTTGAAAAAAATATAAGGGAGGAGTAATCCCTGCCCTTACAACTGCACGCTTCGGGTTTCTTTGCAATATTTTGTGTCAGGTTTTCTGCATGGAAGACAGTTATTTGGTGTCCGAGTTGCAAAATTTTGGAAAGACAATGATCACGTCAACAGACTGAACTAGTAATACGTATTTCCAGTTCAGTGGCTTTGGCCACAAAGATACGATCTTACGTATGCCGCCATCTACGGCTGATGAAGCAAATGTTTGGGGGAAATTCCCGTTATTAAACTTTTTTGTTATTGAGGCCATATAGGCGACGCCCACCTTTACACATACCTCTATATGATTTCCATATTTTACGGAATTAACATGACTTGTTTGGTATCAAATTAAAGCTAATGAAAATCAAATGGAAATGTATTGATTACTGGGCATTTAAATCACGCACAGGTCAGATAAAGGTCATAAAAGGTCAAATTGCCTTACAAACATAATGCCGTACAAAACCATGCTTAGAATACAAACACGTTGGGTATCATATGCATTTTTGCAAAGGTTAAGTTTGAGAGTGTGCATATTAATAATCCGATGGATGTTACCTTGGCATCCTGAGGAATTTTATTTTTCTGACGTCATAAACCGCACCAACTTTCAGTTACATTCCTCTTAAAAATGCAATATATCATGTCATGTTATATTCCTCTCACAATTATCTCTTCGACCAGATGCTCATAAGATTCTCCTTCACCAACAATCTCAACTACATGCCTCTGCTAGAGCTGTGTTACTTCGATTCACACTTGCAGTATGAACTATGAAATATATATTTTGTCTGCCGACCAGCGACTGCATTATTCCTTAAAAGTTATAGAACAGAGTGACGCTGACTTGCATCGACAAGAAGTTCTTTTAATTATTTGGGAACCACCACCACGACCACTGTGTCATGAAAAAGTTAGTACGGGTATGCCCAATGTCCTGTTCCATATCAGCTATCTTCTGAAGATGTAAAAGCAGGAGAAGCATATATAATTTTTCTCTGACAACACTTGACATTAATGTTCTACCAGTTTTCTCATTTTGGGTTTACAGGTCTTTCGCATACTGACGGAAAAGTAATTGACATTAAAGGTATGGCAATGAAGTTTGAAGAAAATGCTTCCTTCGCACAGATAATTACCACTGACAGAATCACCCTGGTAAAATAAGACCTAATGAATAAGTAAATATAATAAATACATATATTTCGGTTTGTTTAATGAGTGTCAAAGCCTTCAGCCGAATTATTCCACGTTCTTTTATTTTATTTTCTAAATGAACATATAGAGTAACTGTTGTAAATATAATTCTCTTTGTATTAATTCCGGGGTACGTTCACCTTGTAATAACAGCCCCCAGCTAAAATGGACAAATAATCAAGTATACCATGATTGTATTTGCAAAGAATGTCATTAAATTTCATCCCTTCATATATTAACAGATATGTTATATTACATACGGTGTATCACGAGTCCTTCTATAGTTTACCAATATAGGCCTATTGTGAACTGTGATATGCATATTCTCCCTAAAATTATATTCAAACATTGATCAGTTTGCCAGCTTACAATAATTGACTGAAATATTTTTCAATTCGGTTCACAATAGGCCTATTAGTAAATAATGCCATATTCTCAGTTATTATTGTTCTTAATCCCCCTCGCTGCCAAGAAAAATGCTAGATTCAATGAGGGTCAAAATTATGCTAAAACGTTTAACGCTTTATGTACAACCTTTACAACTAATGATAGCATTTATTTATTTCTCTTCCATTCTCTTTTTTCATTGTCTTACCTTCCTTATATCATTCGCTCCAACACGACATTATGGCTCGTATTCTGAAGTCAAGTATACTTCAGCTCATTCGGCTATCAAATCATTCATAATTCTTTAGGAAGTATAAATAGATGATCGTCTTCACCATCGATGAATCAGGAAAGAGCACAGTAAGCATAAGAAAACATACAACTTAATAAAAATGTTGATACTTTTGGCTTCCCATACTTAAACCACAACTTTAAACCTGAGTTTAAGGTAAACCAGACTTCAGAATACGGGCCTATGCGTTAGCCAGTCAACGCACAAATAAGGTTGTACTGCGACATTAAGAATTTTTGTAATATTTAAGTTTTTATTGAAACAAATCAAACCAAATGACAAAAAGTATAATTTACAAATGATTGAGATGATTAGTAAAAAGAAACAATAAGCAATAAAAAGATACCTATAGATGTTCAAGAGCAAGAACCCCGCGCGGGCTCACAGCGTCCCAGCGTGCGCACTGTAAAAACTGCGGTGTTAAAACTGACACCAATTGGTGCTAATAGAGGACCACACACTGAGGTGTTAAAATTACACCCTCGAGATTAAACATAACACCAAAGAGTGTAAAGGTGTTGTAATAACACCTATAGGTGTTAAACTAACACCACCAATTTAACACCGGTGTAAAATAACTGATGTGGTCCTCTATGTACACCGGTTAACACCACAGTTTTTTTTGTGCGGCATTAGGACATTTTTAGCATCACTTAGCAGACACTTTCTACAACGTTAAAAATCTATTACTTGATAATTGATGCGATAATTTCTTTTCCAGCTCCCAAAAGCTAAACTTGAATGAACTTCGCAATATGTCGTGAAAGATTGGTGTCAGAGTGAAGATCTCTATTTTACAATAAAAGGAAAGAGCGATGTGCAAGTAAAAACCTGGATACATCTTAAAGAACAAGAGATCCGGTTGGAGGCTGCAGATTTCTAATGATGGGAAGCGCAGCCTCTTTGAATGCTGGTAGTACATTAATTTTTAAAGGCTACTAACTGTCATTTAAGGTTTTTTTGACAAAAGATTATCTGCGTTATAAAAAGCGTCTGCAATTTGATTGCTTTAATGCCCTCATACACAGCTGAGTGTATAAATTAAACTGGTTCATTTATATTATCATAAATGTAAATCAGTGGGATATGATATTACTGACGGTGGTGGCTTCTTGAGATCCCACATGTCGATTAAATCGAGATAACTTTTTACATATCCATCAATCATAGTCCTTTCTTCTTGTGTAAATGGGTCCAGACTCGTATTTGAAGTTTGCCTGTGAAACTTTCCCTCTGCATTGGCTATTGTACACGCAAGACGCTCTTCATCGATCGATACACCAAGGTAGTCTAGGATTCGTCGCATCTCCTCCGCTATGTGGAGTTTGAGTTGTTCGTAATAAACGATTATCATTGACTTGCAAACATTCCCTGGGGAGTGACATCTTGAGATAAGATGTTCAGGAAGACCAATCCAACTCCTGGAAAATCTCCTCACATATCTATGCCATTCTACATAAAAGAAAATGAATATGAATAGAAATTATTGAATCGAACATAACAAAGACCCATCTTAAGCATTATGTGTATGTGGAGTTGACAGCTCTAGCTTTCATTAGGTATTTTTCCCACTTACAACGGGAACTCTCTAAAACGCATCGATTCATTTGAAAATCACAATGGAGAGCTGAGAGGCTTTTGTCGAAAGTTGGTGGACTGGGGCAGCAGATCATCCAAAGATTTGCACTGGACGAACAATTGCAAATATAAGTCGTCGTCCAGAGTCATGAGATTCTGATGCTGTCCAGGTCTACCAACTTTCGACGAAAGCCTTTCAGCTCTCCAAAATGTGATTTGACTTGCATTTTGCTATATCGTGGATGTTTTATGAAAAAAGAAAAAAATACCTTCAGTTTGGAACTTGTAAATAGGGGCATGGCCCGTCTTGCCAGCTTTTCTTCTGTTAAATTCTGATACCAATGCCCGGTACGGATTGCGTACAAGTAGAATGGCGCCAACCATGTGTGACGTCATATTACCCCTGGCCATGTTATGTGTCTTCACTGTAAGAGTCGTTCCAGTTAGGTGATCTTCTTTTTCACCTATAAAACCTGTCGTGGGATAGAATCCGTGAAAAGATTCTTCACAACTTAGAATCGACAGTTTCGAAACCCAGAACAAGCCACATGGTCAGTGCATGTGCACTCAAGATCGAGGGAGTCCAACTTAAAGGTCAAGTCCACCCTAGAAAATTGCTGATTTGAATCGATTTTGATGAAATTTCATTGTTTTGCTTGTTGGATTTTTCTCCTTTTTTCAAATCAATGTTTTGTTGGGGTGGACTTGTCCTTTAAAAAAGTTGTTCTTTGAGGGAAAAGAAAAAAGTAGAGAGGTGGAAGTTTGAAAAAATATCGGACAAACAAGATTCAAGTCTCTTTTGTTGGTCAATGCATGCGGCGGCAAAGATATTTGGTTTTCAATGGCTTTCAAAAAGGTTAGGGGTAAGCTTACACAAAGACGAAAAATACAGTATCATAGCAATATTGACAACTGTTAGTATATAAATAAAGAAAATGACAAGTTTCTGCAATTTTACTTTAATACCCTTAAAAATGCATAATGCATGTGTATGATGATAAAAGTTACACCCCCATGCCACCTCAATCCAATATACGGGCAATAGGAATATATATCCATTATTAAATTTAGAAAACAATCCATGTACAAAGAAATGGCATATAGATACGTGTAAAAACACGAAGAAAGAAATGTATTTTTAAAAGTTGTGAAAAATGGTAACGTTTGGGGACTTCTAGCAGCAAACTGGCCGCATTGTTCATGTCATAAGGCAATTAATTACGAACACTATCTTCCATTACACTGTATTAAACTTGCGATTCATTGTCATTTCGTATTGTTACAATAATTTGCTGATTTAAAGTTAAAAAGAGTGTTGAAATGTGAAATACATTTAATACCCCTTTTGGTTACACTTCGTAATTCCGAAGGTTAGTAATTCCGAAACACGTAAATTGCCTATACCTCAGTGTTCGTTAATCCGAAAACGTAAAAAGATTCGTTAATTCGAACATTTGTGGCGTTATTCCGAAGGTTCGATAATCCGAAAAAGAAATAAGGTCCGATGTTCCGAAGGTTCGTTAGTCCGAAAACGAAATAAGGTTCGTTAATCACTACGTTTTCGGACTAACGAACCTTCGGAATTACGAACCTCATTTCGTTTTCGGACTTACGAACCTTCGGAAATACGAACTTTCGGAATGATGAACCTTCGGAATAACGAAGCTTCGGAATTACGACTGTATACGCGCTGTTATTCTAGGGGAACAGGCAGCCAGTCATCACCAACCAGTAAGAAGGATGGATCCATATTTCATAAAAGCGGGTTTTACTTTGAAAAAATATCAATGTGACAATATAGTTTTCATGTTAAAAACGAGCTTCATGTTAGGAAGATGGGATGGGGGGGGGGGGGCACTTCCATTGACTATTGGATACCACGCACCACCATGGGGTCTCGAAAAGCACCCTAAACAAGTAAGTTCCATTCTGAAATGCACCCCTTAACAGCCGGGTATTGGCGTGTGAAACCCTACTCTTAACAAGCATTGGAAACAAAACGATACCCTTGGCAAGTATTCCCTGAATTGAACCCTTGTCCCTCGGTTAAGAGGCATGCTATGAGTACCTTGGTTAATAAGTGTTCTGCTATGATAAATGCTTCCTGTTGCATATCCAGTTGATGTCTCTATGAGATGTCTAACCCATGTATTACCCGATCCTTGATAGCTAGCTAGAGCTATAGTTGGGAAGGTGTTCTTTGGCATGAGACGTGTGTCGTCACAACTCTCTCTGATTGCACCTGTATAGAATGAGTACAAGAGAAAAATAGGGTTATCAGTGCATGGACTTATGCCAAGGACCGGTGGACAAGTAACGAAATGTGCCGTGACCTATGTCCGAGCCTAACCTATGAGCTAATTTAATCTACAAGTGTGAGAGCGGGGAGCGAACGGTTTAATGTCTAGCTAATTATACAAGCTGCTGCATTTAAAACCTTTGGCTCTCAAGCTAAACTTCAATGCATATACAAATTACAGGGGCCGCGGAACGGTTCTCAAAGGGGGGGGGGGGGGCTGACCATGCAAAAAACATCACAATCATAATTCCGCGTCCCCTGAATTATAACAGATTATTTATTTTTAGTGGATCCCCTCATTTCCACATCAGATTCTGTTAAAACTATTTTACAAATATTTTGTAACTTGTAATTGATTTGTAATCATTGTTATCACATTTCATTTGTTTTTGTCTATATTTATAATGTATGTTTGATTTGTATTTGCTTGTAATGTTGATAATGGAAATGGAAAATAAACTTGAACTTGAAACTTGAACAGAAAGTTAAACGTGTAGTTCAATTATCACAAAATTTAGATTACGCAATAATTGGGAGAATTTTCAAAAGACTCAAAGTAAAATGCTTTTATTGGATATTTTTGTACATTAAATTAGCTTTCTCATTGTGAACGATGAGTTTGCGTTACCTTTCTTGTTAGATCCTTGTGCTGTGTTTCCAATCGTAGGTGTATCCCTGATATTGGTTTGAAGATCATCCTGAAGGATGAAAAGAGTGAAGATGATTAGTCCACTAAATAACACGAAAAATATTGCACGCTCCTTGCTCCATATGTAATCCATTATAAGTCTGTATCTACACAAATCTAGTAGGAATTGGCCTGTGTTAATTTCCTGAAGCTTAGCCTACATGTACATCTTAAAGATTGAACGACGAAATAAACATATATGACTTACAGAAAATGCTGAAGATCTATATACCATGTATATATACACTCAGCGCTGATGACGAATCGATATTCTCATATACACTGCGAAAAACGTTACTCCATGGACAAAAGGTTTCCTATACCCGTAAGTAAAAGTTGGTCGTACAAGACCGAATGTATTGATTATATTGATTATTAAGGGAAGGGAGGGGCAAGGTGGAGATTGAGGGGGGGGGGGGTAGGGAAATATATATATGGATTAAAGTTAAAATATCTCTACATTCATTGATTACTTACAAACTAAGTCATTATTTTCATACTCGATCTTCAGTTCTGTTTTTACAGGCTCCGAGATGAATTGTAATTGTTTTCTTGAGAGGGAATAAAAACCGATTTTTGTTTGGTTAACTTAAGGCATATAACGTATCTCTAAAAGACCTTGAACGTCAATGTTTGATTTTAAGTTTGTTTTTGATACATCAACAAAATAAGATTTCAACACCGAGTTTTAAATCCGCATTCACGCATTCAGGTTCAGTGTGTTCCGATGATCTGGGGGAGGGGGGGGGGGGGGGAGGATGCTCCCCACAGGGTGACTTATCCATCCAGCAAGAGATTCGAACCGCATTACAGTGAGAAAGCAAGGTTACATCTTCAGAAGTTTCATATATAAATGTAAAAAAGTGCTTTTAAATATGCTCCCCATTTTAGATCACTTATTCAGCTCGCACTCCACAGTTGAATTATTTTTGTAAGTGCATGTCTGAGATAAGTAAACTATTTATGATAAAGAGGGTGTTTTAAAGATGTTGTTTTCTATCTCTGGATTCTATTTTTAGCTCGTACTTATAGTTGGGAAGGGGGGGTGGGCATTAAATAGTCATTTTTCAGTTTTGGACGAGGGCCGCGAGTGCACTCGTTAAGGGTATAAAAAGTATCGATTTTTTTTAAAACCCTAAATCTTCCGGGGTATTTTTATTCTTGTCATTCCCGGGGGAGGGGGGGCATTATGGCCCCCTTAAGATCTCAGCCGCGGATTGCGCGATCACAACGTCAATTTGCATGATGGTAGAGAATGACGCTCGCATTGCTAAATTTCACTGAATTCATATATTATTTTATCTTATATGAATTAATTATTAATTAATTAATCAATTATTCATAAAATCATACTTTTTGCTCTGATTCAATAAATAAAGCTCCTAGAATAATATTTTTTGGTGAAAATATTCTTTATAGCATTCCTAACAATTGTGAATGAAAGAAATTCTGGTACCAAGACCGATTTCTTGTGTATTTTATTGGTGTTTTTAATTTCTTATGCATTTCTGTGTTTTTTTACTTTTTTAAAAACTTTTTTATTGTTTTTTCGATGGAAATCGTTCCAGACTTAATTCTGACCACAAGGCAAAATTAATTAAGTTTAATCAGTAAAAGTAGAAATAATGATACATTTATTAATTTTTGGCTAAATACACAATTTGCATTGGATTTGTACATGAAATCACGTTTATGAGCAATTTTGGGTCTGACATACACTTACATAATGTTGCGTAATGTCGTAACCGCGTACCCGGGCGTCACAAATTTGGTCTCAAAATTTGCGCGAGACTTGAAAGTAAAAAGTCAGCGAGCGGCGAGGTCAAAAAATTTTGCGCAGCAGATATCTCGCGAAAATTGTCGAGGGGGGGGGGGGGGCGGGAGGAGAATTAGGGTTAAGGATGCTTTATGAAAGACTGGTCAATCGCCGGGGTCAAACATATTTAGGTGTTTTTTTTTAAACGACTATAGCTAAACGTGTTTAGGGTATGTTTCCCCCAAACTTTTTCCTCCGCCTTTCTGAAAAGTGTTTGGGTTCTTCCCGATTTGAGCAACGACCCTGGGAATGGGCCTCCGGGAAAACTTGTTTAGGGGTCATATGGCGACAACTTGTTTAGGGGCCAAAATAAATGAAGCCCTCGAAAAACTTGTTTGGGGGTTATTTCGCACACAGAGAAAAAAAAACAAATTTAGGGGGTGTTTGGAAATAATTTGCACAGCAAAAACTGTGGTGTTAACCGGTGTACATAGAGGACCACACCGGTTATTTTACACCGGTGTTAAATTGGTGGTGTTTGTTTTACACCTATACATGCTATAGGTGTTATTACATCTTTTGTTGTTACATTTACACTCTTTGGTGTTATGTTTAATATCTAGGGTGTAATTTTAACACCTCAGTTTTTACAGTGTGGTCTCGCATGTGTACAGTTCATTTACCTGCCCCCAGGAATAAACTACCGGTCATCTGACATTCATAAACCCGTTCAACACCCTATATCTGTTTAATAGATGATTCACATTTGTGGGTCAGTCACTTGGAGGCCGTTGCACACCAGTTTTTATCATGAATATTAGTTGCATTACATTAGCTGTGTCATTTCCCCTTTCCCATTTTTTTTTTCAAGTATAACCATAAACAAGATACTGTGCGCTTAGAAACACCAGTAGTAAGCGCCTAATATAAACTTTATGTCATATTTTGTGTAGCTACACTAAATCTTCAGAGCTGCTATCCATTCCAAATCAAAGGTTGAAATATTAAAGATAAAGTCACACTTTTCGTTAATGTGACAAAAAAAGAGAAACAAAAATTCAAATTTTTGTAACATCATATGGGCACTGACGAAGTGTTACTTTAATATAAGCTTTTATTCATGAGAGCTACGCTCCTCGTAAAATCTACGATTTTGTTTCTACTGTATTTTACTAAGCCATTTGTAATCATTTATTCCTTATGCCGAGGCAGACTATTTCTCTCTCCCTCTCTCTCTCTATACCCATCATGGCCTCTTTTCATGCTTTTCCAGGGATGGTTTTTGTGCCACCTTAACTGTGATGTAGTCTGTTATTATCCAGTAAAATTCCAGCGAAGGAATTAATTTAACGAGAGTTTATTTTTGCGACTTTTTGTTTTAAAACTTGATATTCTGGAAAAGAAACAGTAGAAAAAATGGTATTTATTCAATAAATCGCAAATATGGTAGACCAAAGGCTGAATTACATTTTTTAAGACTCCACTCAATTATACACAGCAAAAACTGTGGTGTTAACCGTTGTACATAGAGGACCACATCACTTATTTTACACCGGTGTTCAATTGGTGGTGTTAGTTTTACACCTATAGGTGTTATTACAACACCTATGGTTGTTACATTTACACTCTTTGGTGTTATGTTCAACTTCTAGGGTGTTATTTTAACACCTCAGGCTGTGGTCCTCTATTAACACCTATTGGTGTCAGTTTTAACATCACAGTTTTGACAGTGTATCCAATTTGATTTACACATTTGAGGAATCATGTCTGGTACACTATAGAAAGGAGAGCAGGGAGAAAGGGAAATAAGTATGAAAGAGAGAGGGTTGAGTGGATGATAGAGATAACACACACCCCACCCTCCACACATACACACTCACAAGGGCCTCCCTCACCCCCACACATACACCCTCACAAGGGCCTCCCTCACTTACCCTAGCACATATCCTCACCCCCACACATACACCCTCACAAGGGCCTCCCTCACCTACCCTAGCACACATCCTCACCCCCACACATACACCCTCACCTACCCTAGCACATATCCTCACCCCCACACATACACCCTCACCTACCCTAGCACACATCCTCACCCCCACACATACACCCTCACCTACCCTAGCACACATCCTCACCCCCACACATACACCCTCACCTACCCTAGCACACATCCTCACCCCCACACATACACCCTCACCTACCCTAGCACACATCCTCACCCCCACACATACACCCTCACCTACCCTAGCACATATCCTCACCCCCACACATACACCCTCACCTACCCTAGCACACATCCTCACCCCCACACATACACCCTCACCTACCCTAGCACATATCCTCACCCCCACACATACACCCTCACCTACCCTAGCACACATCCTCACCCCCACACATACACCCTCACCTACCCTAGCACACATCCTCACCCCCACACATACACCCTCACCTACCCTAGCACATATCCTCACCCCACACATACACCCTCACCTACCCTAGCACACATCCTCACCCCACACATACACCCTCACCTACCCTAGCACATATCCTCACCCCCACACATACACCCTCACCTACCCTAGCACACATCCTCACCCCCACACATACACCCTCACCTACCCTAGCACATATCCTCACCCCCACACATACACCCTCACCTACCCTAGCACATATCCTCACCCCCACACATACACCCTCACCTACCCTAGCACACATCCTCACCCCCACACATACACACTCACCTACCCTAGCACACATCTTCACCCCCACACATACACCCGGCTCACTACACCCTCCCTTCCCCCTACACACGAGAAGGCGCACACACACCCACACACAGATCTTCATCCACCCTCACAAGCACTCCCTCCCCCCCACACACACATAAGAAAACACACTCACACACCATACAACCTTACAAATCCTATCCCATCTCTCTCTCTCACACACACACATCCATACATACGACGCACACACATACAATCACCCATTCTCATTCTTCTGCATTCAATCCGGTATATCTGTTCATTATTTGACAAGTTATTTATCATTGAAATGTTTATGATGTGTTTTTGTTCAAAAATCGATAAATATATCTGTAAAATCATTTCGGTGAATGGAGAAATGATGGTGATTTTTGTTGAATTGCTAAGAAAACACGAGTGCTTGTAAGCAAGCGACCAGATGACCGAGAGCTTAAGGTCCTATCCAAGCCCGGGGGGGGGGGGCACTTCCATTGACTAGTGGATACCATGCGCGACCATGGGGTCTCGAAAAGCACCCTAAACACGTATTTTCCATATTCTGAAAATGCACCCCTTAACAAGTACAGCGATACGGGTCCGTCGGTTTTACCTACATATTACACATCATTTGGTTTAATTAGTACGGACCCACCTCCACACCATCGGACCCTTAACACGTATAGTGTTGGGACATTTTAATCTTGTTTTATCATCCCCGCAAATTTGACCCTAAACCCCCCTAAACACGTAGCTTTCCTGGCGAAATAGATACCTTTTTTTGTGTGTTTTGACACCCTTATCACGTTACGTACGTAACGTGCCTTATCTTGAAAAAGACATCTTTTTACGTGTTTTTTGGTCGCACATATATGGTATCCACTCGTCAATGTAAGTGGCCCCCGGGTCTCCAAGGGACCTGGGGAGCGTTTCATGAAAGGACTTGTCGGACATTTTATCTGACAAGTCCCATTTTATCCGACAGTTACCATAGGAACAGTGCCTCTCAGCCAATGAAAATCATGGAAAGATGTCAGATCTGACAACTTGTCAGATGAAAATATTGATGAAATGCTCCCCTGGTAATGAAGATGAAGAAACAAACCCCGGTCGATCACCGAAATCCGGAAACCCCGCTCTACCGACCGAGCGATCGTGCCTCCTTTGGTGACTTCTTATTGGTCTTGGGCTGCATGTTTAGTCCAAGATACAAATGACAATTGCAACAATTTCATAACAGCATGGAACCCAGTATAATAACAGATTACAGTCACAGATATCAACATTATGTAATTCAGCACTTTAGCATAGGTTTTAATTTATAATAACATGCGGCTTACTTTTTAGAAAACAACGCAACTCAGAAAAGGCGCCCGCCAGCGCCGTTATTGATTAATACTGAAAGTGATTTTACACTCTATACACATCACGAGACTCGACTGAATCAAGAATGCAACATGAATTCATTTGCATAAATAAAGCACATTCTTAGGATAAAGGAACAGCAACACCTGAACATCTTAGTTATTGTATGCCGAAGGACATAATGGCATATAATATCACATTTCTTGGTGTGAAGCATTGCCATTTGTAAACAACGCAAAATGATTTTGTTGACAATAAAGGAATAGATTCTTAATCTGTCAAAAAAATTTGGGATACACCAGCCAACACATCTACCTGAGGCAGCCACTTCTCAGGAGGAAGATACAGTATTTTGAAGTCCTAATTCTCACAGAACAGTGATAGTATAAAGGCAGTACTCATGTATTCCACTAATACACATGATCAACAGAGACATAACTCGTTTCTCAAACTGAAACTAAATATTGAAATAATGAAATACAATAGGAATTACGTGACATTATCAGCTCACCAATTTGCCTACTTCTCATAGATTTTGATTTGCATTGTAATGCTTATTATATACTGAGGTATTAGTACGAATTATATGCCTCGCATTCCTTTGGAACACTTTAAAAGGTTCAAAGGTAAAAAGTCTACGTTATGCTAATGCCAAGACAAAATTTGTATAATATTATATAACACAGTGATGTAGATCACTTTTTATTTCACGAGCCAATCATTCTTCGCCAAGTTAAAAAACAGACAGGTCACATGGTAGGATTCAGCCAATCATTTGATTAGAACCCATATCATGAATTTTATAAACTACCAAACAAAGAATGTTATGCACACAGTTGCAAAGCAGATCATACTTGAATCTATCTGGGTCTTTCGAGATTGGAAGGTTGTTTAAATGCTTTATTACACTGAGGGCATATGTAAGTTTTTTTTCCTCTGGTGTGAGTTTTTGTGTGCACATTCAGGCCTTGCACTGATTGACAAGGACCATTTCCCTAGTGGATTAGTATATACCCAGGTGGGGCAGGCTAGTCGAATTATATAATGATACCTTAGTGTCACATCAAAGTCGAAAATAGGGGGCTCTGGAACTTAATATTTGTCTTAATAATGGGGGTCTCCGGAACGGTCCTAGAATCAACGATTATTAAAAATGGCTTGCTCTTGAACTGACCACAAAAAATTGGGGGTCTCCAGAACTGATATGACTCATCGTCGATTGAACTCACTGCTCACATGGCCTTCTAAATAGGTAATGCTCTGGAACGGAAATTTAGGCAGAAAATGGGGGTCTCGACCGCGGCACATACATATCATACATTTCTGCTAAGTACCCCCACTCCCCTCGGATTATATGTTCTGCAAGTACTTGGGTAGAACTACAACCACAGACGTTGCATGCGAGGGGTTTCTCACCATTACGGGTTATCTGGTGTGCTTCCATGTCGGGTTCAATGGCATTTGCTAGGGCACCAATTGCTCCGCTGTGAATTCCACAAACTATAGAAATCGCCAACATCAACCCTGGATTTAACACTATACAAGGTCCTGAATTTAACCCCAAAACTCAAATAAAACCCTAACACTAACCCGCATACATTCGTAATTCCGAAGCTTCGTTATTCCGAAAACAAAGTGAGGTTCGTAATTCCGAAGGTTTGTTAATCTGAAAACGAAATGAGGTTCGTAATTCTGAAGGTTCGTTAGTCCGAAACGTAATGATCAACGAACCTTATTTCGTTTTCGGACTAAAGAACCTTCGGAACAACAAACCTTATTTCGTTTTCGGATTAACGAACCTTCAGAATAACGAACGTTCGGAATAACGCCACAAATGTTCGGATTAACAAACCCTTTTACGTTTTTGGATTAACGAACATTGAGGTATAGGTAATTTACGTGTTTCAGACTTACGAACCTTTGGAATTACAAAGTGTAACCCTAAATTTAACCCTAAAACTAAAATAAAACCCTAACACTAACCCTATATCTTGGATGAAATAAAGCCCTTAGCATTTCTACTGGAGCAAATGCCACCCTATATCAACTCTTTTAGCATAGGTGAGAAGATCTCGCTATGTCACAATGACGATACGCATAAGGTTTGTATCTGGTGTAGGGTTTTATGTGGGAATAATGGACACTACAATGGTTTCCATTCCTGCGTGTGTATTTCTGTGTTCCACCAGCTCATGTGTACTACTAAATCTTGCATCACACACCAAGCATGAAAAGGGGTTCTCACTCGTATGAGTTCTTTCATGTGCAATCAAATGAGCTTTCTTCAAAAATGTCTTTGAACAATGTGAACACTGATGTGGTTTTTCCCCTGTATGGAGAGCCATATGTGCTTTGAGATTACTGTCAAACCTGAAGGTTTTGTCACAAATAGAACAGATGTAAGGTTTTTCTTTTGTATGAATTCTCATATGTCTTCCAAGATTAGAGCCACGCAGAAATCTTTTCTTGCACACGGGACATTCATGAGGCTTTTCATCTCCATGGGTTCTCAAATGTTTATCAAGATAAGATATTTGGTAAAATCCTTTGTTGCAAATAGCACACCTAAAAGGTTTTTCGTCTGCCGGGTTATTGGAAGATTGCCCTTCCGGTAAACTTCCGGTTTCACTTAAATGTGTTCTTTCATGTGCATCCAATTGATCCCTCTTCCAATAAGTCTGTGAGCAAAGTGAACACTGATGCGGTTTTTCCCCTGTATGGAGAGCCATATGTGCTTTGAGATTACTGGCATCACCGAAGCATTTGTCACAGATAGAACACGCATAAGGTTTTTCTCCTGTGTGAATTCGCATATGAGTTCTGAGATCATATGCACGCACAAACATTTTCTCGCACAAAGAACACTCATGAAGCCTTTGATTTCTGCTTGAACAAACTCGAGTAGACTGTATACTTCCTGTTTTACGTACATGTGTTCGTTGGTGTGAAACCAAATGATCTCTCTCCAAAAATGTCTTTGAGCAAAGTGAAGACTGATGTGGTTTATTTCCTGTATGGAGAGCATTGTGTGCTCTAAGACTACTGGGATGACTGAATCTTTTGTCACAAATAGAACATGCATAGGGTTTTTCTCCTGTATGACTTTGCATATGAGCTCTGAGACTAGATAGATGCAGATATCGTTTCTTGCAAACAAAACACCCGTGAGGTCTTCCTTCTACATGGGTTTTCATATGAGAGTTTAGAGAAGACCTATGCATAAATTGTCTGTTGCAAACAGAGCAGGCGAAAAGCTTATCTTTCACTGGGTTGCTAGAAGACGAATGTGTTTCATTTCTTATTGAACAAACAGAAGAAGTCTGTATGCTTCCTGCACAAGTTGTTTCACAGTTCGCACCACGCTCCAGTTTGATGTCTGCATCTACTTCCAATCTTCTATCATTAAGATCCACCTCTCTTCGAGAACAATCCACTGGGTTTGGTGCAGGATAAGAATCATCCTCACTCACCGTATCATCTAGAAGATGTTTCCCATGCGACCTATCACCTGACATTTCCTGAATCCTTCTTTGAGACAAATTCCTTGACTTCCCACCTGAGTAAAAAGAATAGGGTCATACAAATCTAATGTTGATAGATTGAAAGATGTGACACAGTAGAACATGGGAGTGGACAACTCTATCCCCTAGTACAAGCCATGTATCAATTAAATGGCTTGCATTTTACATGATGAAAGGTTTACAGGGTTCCAACAGAAATTTGAAACAGAATTCCATGGCTTTTCCATGACTAAATTGCTGCTTTCCATCACTTCCTGTGACATCCCGGCATTATGTAGAAATTGGGATGTCACAAAACTGGGATAAATGGAAATCATGAACACCAATTATAATAGCAGAGTATGATCACAGAGAATGAGAGTTGCAAGACACAACAAACTGGAAAGATGCCATAGCCAAGAGGTACTGTATATTCAATTCCATGACTTTTCACAAATTTTCTGAATTCCCTGACTTTCCATGACCATGATTTTTTCAGGATTCTCCATGTTGGTGTTGTCATTTTGAATAGGCAAACTAGTCAGTTTTGACTATTGTTGCCTTGTAAATTTGCTTTCCTTTTTTTCAAAATAGAATTTCTTTGTTCAATCTATATCAGTTAGAAAAGTAAAAGAAAGGAAAGAAAAGGTCTTAGGAAATCGTGCAAAACCATGAATGAGGGGCCCCTGGTTTATAAAAGGCCC
Source organism: Lytechinus variegatus (assembly GCF_018143015.1). NCBI lineage: Eukaryota > Metazoa > Echinodermata > Echinoidea > Temnopleuroida > Toxopneustidae > Lytechinus > Lytechinus variegatus. Next base: position 41,196,994 of record NC_054747.1, on the reverse strand, counting down.
TCATTCCAAAGAATGGAGACCATTGAATGACAACTGAAAGAACAAAAATTGGAAAGGCCTTTCAGACCTCTCCAAGGTTTCTGACATATGTGGTCTCAGTGGAAGAGATCTGAAAACCCTCAAGAGACTGACACTTCATATCTTGAGCTGAACTAGACCCCTGGGGCCCGTTTCATAAAGACTTAAACTACTGTAACTTCGCCATCTGATGGTAACCTTGATTCTGATTGGCTTCTGAGACCTGTTACCATGGTAGTTGCCACAATGGCAAAGTTACAACTATTTATGAAATGGGCCCCTTATCCTGCAATTGTCTTTTTGATAGTACATGCATTTCAATGATCTTGCAAAGATCTTTCATGCAACAAATAACATATAATAAAGTGGGACCAGGAGTCAAGGTTTGATTTAAAATGTATTGCAAGTTTTTTGTAAGACCTACCCCTCAAATATCAATTGATGCAAAGACTTATGTTTTATTTTACCTGATGGGTGTTTCATGAAGGAGACTTTAAGAAAGAATGGTGAACATTCCTACATGCTAATTGGTGCATAACATTTACTACCACCACAAGAAAAGGACAACTAGTCAATCATAAAGTCGCTTGTAACTTTAATCAGCTTTATGACACACCCACCAGGTGGATAAAATCCACTTTAAGATAATGAACCTCTAACACACATTCACGACTTTCGAAAAGAAGAAATCATTAGAACTTGAAATATATATATTGTTTTAATAACAACCAGAATATTCAATTCACAAATCAAATGAAGTAATGCTGTGTGGGGCACGATGCATCGTGGTACCATCCAAGATAGTAATCAATAAAAATCATTAAGTGAACTAATTTACATGCATTATATAGCATGTTCGTTACACCCTTTTTCAATACTTTAGACATATGTAAACCTACATTGCACTTAATTTTCTGTAATAGCATGCGGAGTATACAAAATCACATCATCCGTTGATTGCGTGATCACAAAGAAAATTGGCATGCACGTCACCCAAAATTCATTCAAGTTTGCAATTTTTAATCACATATATATATGCTAATTAATGCAGAAAATCATTATTTGGCTGTAAATCTTTTTTTCTTATAGCCCCCAAACTGCAAGATATTGGTCTGGTCACTCTTTGTAGTTTATGAAAAAAATATACAAATGTATATAAAAAATGGCAATATCAATTTTTTTTTTATTCTTTTCAAATTTTCCTATGTATTTATTTGTTTTTTTACTTTTTGTTTTTCATTGTTTTTCAAAGGAAAGTGTAGGCAACACTGTTTCAGTCATACATATAAATAACATGATATCTGATTTTAAGTTTCAGTAATATGTAACATGAAATCTACAGCTTTTACCCAGTAAAAACAAAAATGATACGTTATAATACACTCTCTACGACATATGTTACTGTGTTATCATAATAATGGTCACTGACACAAAAGTAAACTCTTGATCAATATAATAAAACCTATAATTCTGAGCTAATATGAGTTGTTTCATTATGGTCTATTTGCACATGATTTCTAATGCATGCAGTATACATCCAAACTGATTTCAGTGCAACATGAAGTACTGTATTGTCATGATTTTGTATGTTGATGCATCTTTACCCCTTGATTTAGAAATCAACTTTATAAACACTAAATTGACCATCATGATTTGTATGTCACAAATAATTTTGCACATGATTCCCAGATGTAAGCACCTTGCAATATTATAGATTTCCACACTGATATTAAAAGAATGTTCAGTTGGACGCTCTGTACATGTATTGTGTTATCATGATAGTGTTTAATGCACATTGACACACCATTTAACTGTCGACTTCGAAATCAGCATTATAAATTATACAAAATGCAGCTTATCATGAGTTGTTCAACAAAGAGTTATTATTGTGACTTAATAATAATAGACAGTTCTTGTATACCACATTACACATTATGAATAACATCTCTATGCGCATGCAAAGGACAGATATTATTACCCCGGCTGTAGCTCGATCAGCCTTCCAGTGCTCAGTGCATTTCAAGGAATTAATCCTGTCGGGTACATATTCACCTCACCTGGGTTGAGTGCAGCACAATGTGGATAAATCAATATTTTATTTCTAATAGCATGAGATTACAAAACCACAGTCTGGTCAAACTAGAAATACCTCTGGTGCTACATGTAACACCTCACCCAATCTTTTTGTTCAGATTTTTTTTTTGTTCGCAATTATATCAATCCTTCTGAAAAAGAAAATATGAAAAGATCAAGTCTGAAGCTTCTCCTTGGAAGCAAAAAAAAATCTTTTTTGTTATTGAGAGAATCAATTTCAAGTCGAGATGCATGGTTTTTCACATATGAAAAGGTGTAAATGACTATTTCATGATATTATAAAGACTAATAGGCATAAATGCTTCCATCTCTAATGTCTTTTGCCATGAAATAATTCTTTTAAAATCAGGATGTAGCATGTGTTTTCATATGTACTTTAAGAGTGCTCCTTTCCCGAAAGCTCTTCCCACAAACAGAACACAGATAGGGTTTCTCTCCTGTATGGATCCTCATATGACGTTTGAAATCGTTCTTTTTTCCAAACTTTTTCTCACAAACTGAGCACGAAAACGGCTTTTCTCCCGTGTGAATTTTCTGATGATCCACAAGCCGACTCTTGTCAGAGAAAGTTTTGCCACAAGACTCACAATGAAAGGGTCTCTCTCCTGTGTGGATTCTTACGTGTCTTGTTAGATGGGCAGTTTGTGAAAATGTCTTGTTGCAAAATGAGCACACATAGGGTTTTTCACCTGTATGAGATCTTGTGTGTCTTGAGAGTGTATCAACGCGACTGAATTTCATATCACAGTACATACACTGATGTGGCTTTTCACCCGTATGGGTTTTGATGTGAGCGTCCAGGCTTGTTCTTCGGGCGTACGTCTTCTCGCAAAAAGGACACTGCTGGCTCTTTTCTCCCGAATGAACCGCCATATGTAGCTTGAGATGACAGCTTTCACTGAAGCTTTTGTCACAAATAGAACACACATGTGGCTTCTCACCTGTATGGATTCTCATGTGTCTCTTCAGTCCATTGCTGAATTGAAATCGTTTCTTGCAGAAGGTGCATTCGTGAGGTCTCTCTTCAGCATGTATCTGCATGTGTCTTGTTAAGCTTGTCACAAGAGTGAATCCTCTATTGCAAAATGAACACAGGAATGGCTTCCCTTCAAAAGGATTGTACATAGGGTCACCTCCAGATGCATATACCTGCGAAGATAGGCCCTTCTCGCGTGCTACTGCAGTTTCTTCATTCATATCCAATTCTCCCTGATCAGGGTGCGACACGGCAGCACTGCCAGGAGAATTGTGTCCATGAAAATAATCCACTGTATCGTACTCACTTATGCTACTGTCATTGTCAGATATATCAGACTGGGTTTGAAGCACAGCTACCAATGGGAAATCCTCTGGAAGATGTTTCCCATGTGACCTGTCACATGATGTATCACCTGATATATCCCCAGTGTTTCCAGTCCCTTGAGAGGTGCTCTGCATCCCACCTGAGTAGAAGAGCAGGGTGAAATATCCAACGCTGAGTTACATTGTGTTGATTCAATACAAGCACAGCAGAAATAAGAAGGGGCGCAAACAACCCTACTCTTACATCATATAATGAAGTTATGCAAAACTCAACCAACTCCTGAAACATCCATAGGCTGAAAAAGCAAAATTACTGGGTATAATTTTCACAATCACAGTATATCGAAATTTGACAACTGGATAGAAAAAAATTAAGGCTCAACGGCAAGTACAGTTGCAGGTTTTATGACGAGGAGAGTAAGACACCATCAAAGTGGAAGTAGATTCCATATGAAACATGTGAGGGACAAGTATTTGATATGCCATTATCATGTCAGATATCTCATGAGTGCAAGGTATGTCTAGCCACCCCTATTTTACACGGACAAAACCAAATTCAAAACTTGAATACTGACTGACATGCCCACATGGTAACCAACACACTAAAGAAACTCTCACTTACCCTACTTAAATTTCTATAAAAGTAGGAGTGGGCTATACATGGGTCAAAAATTTCAATACGGGAACAGTTTTGTTTTATTCCTTGTAATGTATCTCAACATGAAATGACAATATTTTTTGTCTTGGGTCCGAGAAAAAAGTGTGCCAGGCCAAAATCCAAAATGGCCGCCAAAACCACCCAAAATCACAGTTTTGGCCACAACTTCTTTATTTGGTGGTCTTTTTCTTTGGTTTTGGTGTCTATTCATATGTATTTGGGGGCAGGCAATTTGTTTTTCCTATTATTAATACTTTTAAACCATTATTTGTAGAGTTAAAAGGTAATTGTACCTAAATTTTTCAATTTTTATAGCCTTTTTTCAGCCAAAAAGTAGATTTTATCGTCCTGGGGTTCTTCGATATTAGGTGGTACGAGGTCAACAATAGCAAGCAGCTTCATAGAGCTATATCGCTTTTATTCCTCTACTATGGGTTTTACGGATATTTGTGAAATATATCTTAAATAAAAAAAATGTTAATTATCCATAGTGGCTATACAGTATACAATGTACTGTACATATACTGCACTGCATAAATGCATTGGCCACCATGACAAGGCATGTATAAACTATAGTGTTATACATGTAGAAATGAGCTCTTAGGTTTAGAATTAGATGCCTTAGAAATTGAAGATATGTTTTGTCTCAGAAACTGAGGACATGTTTTGTCAAATATGCTAATTCAGGGGGCGGAGAAAGGTAATTAACCCCACATCATGGCATTTACACTGTAGATATTCTGGGTCCCGTTGCATAAAAATTTACCATTATGTTAACTTAATGGTAACTTACATGGAATCCTTGGTTCTGATTGGCTGTTGATCAACATTACCATGATTATATAGTTACCTGACCCCATAAACATAGGCCAGTTAGACACCACAACCAGGTAAAAAAGCCTCCAAATGAAGAAGATATGGCTACATGTAGATATGTGATGTACATATATGATATGTGATATTTTATGTGAAATTTCACGTTGCTGGTTTCATCATGTACATCAGCTGACAAGCAATCAAATTCACAATTCACAATCTAATTTTAAACCTAAAGAGCTTATTTCTATGACACTATAGTTTATATACAGGCCTTGTCATATGTCATGGTGGTCAATGCATGGAAATATGCAGTGTAGTATGTACAGTAACACTACATTGTATACTGTATTGCCCCTATGGATAATTAACATTTTTTTATTTAATAAGATATATTTCACAAATATCCGTAAAACCCACAGTAGAGGAATAAAAGCAATATAGCTCTATGAAGCTGCTTGCTATTGTTGACCTCGTACCATCTAATATCCAAGAACTCCAGGACAATAAAACCTACATTTGTCTGAAAAAAGGCTATAAAAATTGGAAAATTTAGGTATAATTACCTTTTAACTCTACAAATAATGGTTTAAAAGTGCTAATTATAGGAAAAACAAATTGCCTGCCCCCTAAAACATATGAATAGACACCAAAACCAGAGAAAAAGACCACCAAATAAAGAAGTTGTGGCAAAAACTGTGATTTTGGGTGGTTTTGGCGGCCATTTTGGATTTTGGCCCGGCACACTTTTTTCTCGGACCCGAGACAAAAAATATTGTCATTTCATGTTGAGATAAGGTAAAAGGAACACAAAAAAACTGTTCCCACAGTAAAACCAAAAATCACCCATTTATAGCCCACTCCTAATAAAACCAATATTTGTGCTGTAGGTGCCATGTGCAACAGAAAAAAATAGTTTGCATCGTAAGAATTTCAGATATGTACCATAAGCCATGAACATGGCAATGCAGTAAAAACATGTCTTAGAAGTCCTGGCTCAAAGACTATTGTGGTGCAGAGTTAAACGGACACTGGGGTGAGTAAAAACATGTCTTAGAAGTCCTTGCTCAAAGACTATTGTGGTGCAGAGTTAAATGGACACTGGGGTGAGTAAAAACATGTCTTAGAAGTCCTTGCTCAAAGACTATTGTGGTGCACAGTTAAATGGACACTGGGGTTAGTAAAAACATGTCTTAGAAGTCCTTGCTCAAAGACTATTGTGGTGTAGAGTTAAATGGACACTGGAGTGAGTAAAAAAACATGTCTTAGCAGTCCTTGCTCAAAGACTATTGTGGTGCAGAGTTAAATGGACACTGGGGTGAGTAAAAAACATGTCTTAGAAGTCCTTGCTCAAAGACTATTGTGGTGCAGAGTTAAATGGACACTGGGGTGAGTAAAAACATGTCTTAGAAGTCCTTGCTCAAAGACTATTGTGGTGCAGAGTTAAATGGACACTGGAGTGAGTAAAAACATGTCTTAGAAGTCCTTGCTCAAAGACCATTGTGGTGCAGAGTTAAATGGACACTGGGGTGAGTAAAAAACATGTCTTAGAAGTCCTTGCTCAAAGACTATTGTGGTGCAGAGTTAAATGGACACTGGGGTGAGTAAAAACATGTCTTAGAAGTCCTTGCTCAAAGACTATTGTGGTGCAGAGTTAAATGGACACTGGGGTGAGTAAAAGCATGTCTTAGAAGTCCTTGCTCAAAGACTATTGTGGTGCAGAGTTAAATGGACACTGGGGTGAGTCTGATGAAGTAAATGACATTGCAAGATTTGTAGTGGATGGATTAACCGACCAAAAACTTACCCATCCAATTATTTGTCAACCCCTTATGTGCTTTAATATCCCTTTAAATCTCATTTGGCGGAGGAAAAATATAAAACACTGAAAAAACAAGATCCTACAATTGCAATCCATGTTGTCCTTTATATTTGGTTTATATGCTAAAATCATGGAGATCCTGAAAAATCTTTATAGAACAATTCCTTGGAACTTATAGAACAACTGAAAAGGTGAAGTTTGGAGTAAGGGAACCCCATCTTGGGAATCCCTCCAGTGTGAAGTGCGGACCCCCCCCCCCCTCGAGATCAAGAACACCTATTGAAGTAGGTTCATGTACATATATGAAGGGTGAATTTCCAGATGTACCATGTACGGGCATATCTGCAAATTACCTAAATCTTTGTCTTATAAATACACACAGATAAATTCACAAAATTGATATTGGGTTGGCTTTCTCAAGAGCCAACAAACTGAGCAAAGTGATTTTTTTTATAGTTTACTCTGATATCCCACTGACACACAAAATCGTTTGATATCACAAAAAATTAAATACAAACCTTGTTGGCTGCAGGATGGTGTGTCATAAAGATTGGAGCCTTCAGCTTCACCTTCAGTACTGTCTTCAGGTTCTTCCTTTATAAAGCAAGTCAACATCCTTTCTGATGATTGAGGAACCTCCATCCCCTTGTCATCATCTTTGTCTTCTGTCCAGCCTTCTTCTGACCTTCGGTCAACCATGGAATCACCATGACCATGTGTTGATAGTGCTTCCGATCCACCATCTTCAGTCAGTCTTCCTTCAAAATTACTATGCTCTAAGGAAGTCTCAGGAGTTCCTCTTGGTTTCTCTGACTTTTGGAGAGTTGTTTCATTCTCTGTCCTACAGCCTCCTGCCTTGTCTTCCTGCAAAGGGTTCTGTCCTGTCAAAGTGTCCTTCAGGTCTTCTTCCTTGACAATGCTGTATGTCTCATATGTCTCCTCTTTGATTTCCCTGTCTAACGTCACCTCATTTGCCATGGTTCTTGAAAAGAGAACATTATTAATATCATTAAAACATTTCCGTTCAATTTTATTACTTTAGGGGTGTGGCTACTTTTTCTTATCTAGCGAGGCTTTTTTGTGTGGCTCTGTTGGGGGGGGGGGGCAGATTCATCCCCTCGGACCCCTCCCCCTGAGATTTTGGTTAACAGCCATCAAATTGGCATACATTTTAGACTTGGGTGGTAATTTGATTGGATTCTGTACAAACTCATTTTGAAATCATTACCATAACTGGCATTTATCTTTCAATTATTTTGTCAGTATAGCACAAATAGGGAAAATTAATATGGACCCAATAATTTCCCCAAAACAATAAAGAATCAAATGATACTTGTGAATGTACCTTTCTGGTTTTTATTTAAAACCATTTTTTTCTCAAAAAATATTTGGCCATATAATTTGCCATCCGGACAGCAGATAGGTGGGCAAACACTAGGCCTCTACAATCATATAAGAAAAATAATAATGAAGTTCTTGTATAGCACATATCACATTATGTCACTACCGAAGGATTTGGACATTATTACCCTGGCTTTAGCCCCGCAGCCTTTTACAGCGTGGTGTCATTTCAAGGAATAAATTTCTGCCAGGTACCTATACACCTCACCTGGGTTGAGTGCAGCACAATGTGGATGAATTTCTTGCAGAAGGAAATTACGCCATGGCTGGGATTAGAACCAATGACCCTCTGTTTCAAAGTCAGAAGCCTAATCCACTGGGCCACATCACTCCACATCATCCAACTTTCAACCTTGTGTCCTCAAATTAAAATCATCTAAAATAGAATCTCTGGGGCCCATAACACAAAGCTTAGCAATGATCGTAGAATATCTATTCTGCGACTGATTCAATTGACTACAATGTACAATCAATCGTAAAATTCAAGCATACAATTAATCGCTAACCTTTGTGTTACAGGACTCTGATCAATGCGATAACCCAACAATACCTATTCTAAATTATATGACACCTAGATAGATCCTTGGCATTTGATTGGTTGTTTGATATCGATCACTCAGACCATTTTACAATGACGTCATCAACCATGCAATTTAGGATCCATTCATCATGCAATTTTTGATCCATACGATTTTGTTCAATTTGCATGCAGGCATTGTACGTGAAAATCAACAGACTGAGCTTGTACTGCATGATGATATTTTGGTTCCTTCATTCTAGCAACGGATAGAATACTTCGTTCGGTAAAAAATTAAATGAATGATCCATTCAACAAGGCGTAGCCGAGTTGAATGGATCTTTTCATCTTTCCCCTCATGAAGTATTCTGTCCATTGCGGGACTGAAGGAACATTCATTATTTGTAAACTGACTGATGAAATGTTATAATATTGTAGTACTGGTCAGACTGCAGTTGGCTTTCATGTGTGACAAAGGTGCTACTTTGATTGTGTACCTACTTTATATCAACATTGTCAGGTTCACATTCTTCAGTGCTTGGATGACCTGCCTCAGTTAAACTCTCACTGTAAAAGACATCAAAGTAATTTAAAGTAGTAACTATTGTATTTCAATCTGGCTCGATCAGGTACAACTTATACTTTCTTTCATACTTTGTCCCCAAAACACAAATCAAAAGTGCTTGGAATTAATTAGGGATTCTATGGCCCCCATTCTGAACTTGGGGTTAAAATTAAACCCTGGTTTAAAGTTGCAGTTTAACTATGGAGAGCCAATTGGGGCACAAATCTCTATTAGTATATGTTCAATTGATCTCTATTATGATACTCAAACCATTTATAACTGTCTCAGAATCATATCTGAAATATTTTCTTAGAAAGCAAAGGGAAACAAAATAGTGATAAATATAGAATGTAAGCAGTATCTATTGGCTCCCCATAATTTTAGCACAGAGTTAGACCATAGCCTAAGTTATATAATTATATGAGATGAATCAATATTTGCTCATGTGACAATTACGCTTTATTTCATCTATTCTAAGTTGTAGGGTCAGGGTTACAATATGGTTTTATGTAAATTATTATAATTATACATTATTATTATGCAAAATATTTAATGTATTCAATTTTGTGATGATAACACTATGTACTTTGCCATGACATGCAGAAACAAACAAATAAATAATAATAATAAATCCTGGATTTAACAATACAACCTTATCTACACCCAACCCCAAACATAAGGTCCCTACATACATGTACATGTGTAAATATAAAACCATATTGTAACCCTGACCCTACAACTTAGAATAGATGAAATAAAGCGTAATTGTCACATGAGCAAATATTGATTCATCTACATATAATTAGGAAGTAGGAAAATGAAATGTTAATGAAACATGCATTCATGAATTACAATAGATGAGTTGTACATTCAAAAAATCATTGACATGTTTTGAATATTTCAGACTGCAATAATATTTGAAGTTTTGTCATTATTTGATTCACAGAGTCTGTACTTCCAAGACATACTTTTTGACTGAGCAAGAGTCTTTACACTTATTACTCAAGGGGCCTGTTGCATAAAACTTTTTACCTGAGAAAACTCTCGTAAAAACTGAAAACTAAGGTTAGTCTGATTTTTGCCATTGACTTTAACACAGCGCAAAAACTCCCATAAAAACGACCTGAGTTTTCTCAGGTAAAAAGTTTTATGCAACAGGCCCAAGGTTTCAATTTAATTTCTACTGGTTATCAAGAATCCGTAATGTGAATTAAAAAAAATAAAATGTAATAGATTTGTAACTCTCACAAAATCCCATAATAACAATAATAATAATAATAATGACAACAGTAATAATAATGACAATAAAAATAATGTCTTCTTCTGCCCCCCTAAAGGAAAAATCCACCACAACAAAAAGGTGATTTAAATATCAATAGAAAATCAAACAAGCATAACACTGAAAAATTTCATCAAAATCAGATGTATGTAAAATAAGAAAGTTATGACATAAAGTTTCGCTTAATTTCACAAAACAGTTATAATTATATGCACATCCTGGTTGGTATGCGAATGAGGAGACTATGACGTCACCCACTCACTATTTCTTTTGTATTTTATTATATGAAATATTCTGATTTTCTCCTCATTGTCAATTGATACAATGATTAATTCCTCCCTGAACATGTGGAATTAACATTGTTTATTACTGTAAGGTTCAGTCAAGTTGGTCCTTGTCAAATCTATAAGAAATGAAATATTATATAATTCAAACAATAAAAAACAAAAGAAATAGTGACGGACATCATAAACTTTCTCATTTGAGCTGTAAATATCACTGCTTTGTGAAAATTGAGCGAAACTTTAAATGTCATAACTTTCTTATTTTACATCTGATTTTGATGAAATCTTCAGCACTACATGTATGCTAGTTTGATTTTTCTCTATTTATTCAAGTCAGCATTTTCCTGGGGTGGACTTGACCTTTAATAACCCTGCTGTAAATGACCTTTTTTATTTTTAACCAACTCTGGAAAAATTCTGAATATGCTTACCTCGTATGGTCTGTACTCAGTCCCACTGTGTCAGTTTGGTGTCTCCAGCTTGCTGAATCTTTATAGCTGCATGGAAATCAAGGGAGGAAAGTTTCAATTAGGAAGATGTTGTGGCTCAGTGGCTCTGGAAGTTGAACCACAAGGTCTGGGGTTCAAAGCTCATCGCAGCACTTGCGTCCTCTGGCAAAGTATTATCAACATGCCACTATCCATCCTGGGCCCTGTTGCATAAAACTTACTATGATAACTTTTCCATCCAATGGTAATGATGATCAATAGCCAATCAGAATCAAGGTTTCCATGCAAGTTACCATCGCACTGAAGAGTTAGCATGTAACATACTTTTATAAATGCAAGGGGCCTGGGTATCTGCCCTGGAAGAAAAGAATTCTTTAAATACTTTAGGCGCCCGATCATGGTAGCTGTTAGCACTTAAGGTGGGATAATGGTATGCCGTGATTAGACAAATTTTATTGTAAGTGCTATAAATGTTGCATTCTATTCAAGAAAATCATCAAAATATGATGTCAAGTCAGATGTCATTTTTTTATTAAGCAAACTGTACATGGGGGAGTTGAATAAATTGCTAGTATTAATTACCATACTTGTAAACATGAAATTAAAAATTGATAACTTTCCCTAATATTGTCAGATATTAAATGGGGAATAATGTTTTTTTATGAAATCGTGTGGAACAATTTGCCTCACTTGTTTCAGGCAATATTTTTTATTTGACAATCGTCACACATGTTAATGGCAAACTTGGACTTTTCAAATTGTCATAACTTTCTCAAATTCTGTCTAGTCTAATTGGCCAAATTCATTCTATTTTCAAAGGTCAAGTCCACCCCAGAGAATTATTTGAATCAATAGAGAAAAATAAAAAAACATAATATAATAAATAAACATATGATTTCTTTGGTTCAATGGCAACTCACCCTCGATAACCCCCCCCCCCCCCGGCAGGACAATTACCCTACCCCTATCCAAATATCTACACCTCCTAACCCTATTTCGGGGGTAATTGTCCTGTAGGATTGTGCACAGGGTAAACATGACTTTATATGGATTTCTTTTACTAGAACATTTAACAAGTTATAGAAATTAAATTTTCAAGGCAGTGTATACAGCCACACGCGTGTGTCTTTACCATCCAGCCACACGCGTGTGGTTATATCCAGAACACATATCTGTGGATACCGCCACACGCCGCCAGTAATAACAGTAAAACACGTATGTCTGACCGTCTATATCACGATCAAAATAACCTCATTTCTTCATTAAATTCTTACATTCTAAACCCCTTTGATATCCTTAGATCGTTTCAATTTCATTCTCACCGTCTTCTTTCCTTGCTTTTCTTGTCTTGTTACAAAAGGCCGCCTGTTAAATAGCAAATTTCCACACTTTTTCTACTTGTGTTGATTCTACTGAATCTAGGCTATGTGCGCGTACGTACGAAACCCAAACTGTGTATGTCTACTACTGCGCTGCGCTAACGCTGTATGGGTCTGCCACCGCGAAGGAAGCCAGAATCGACACAAGTAGAAAAAGAGAATTTGCTGTTAAACAGACGACCGTTTGTAACAAGACAAGAAAAGCAAGGAGAGAAGACGGTGAGAATGAAATTGAAACGATCTAAGGATATCAAAGGGGTTTAGAATGTAAGAATTTAATGAAGAAATGAGGTTATTTTGATCGTGATATAGACGGTCAGACATACGTGTTTTACTGTTATTACTGGCGGCGTGTGGCGGTATCCACAGATATGTGTTCTGGATATAACCACACGCGTGTGGCTGGATGGTAAAGACACACGCGTGTGGCTGTATACACTGCCTTTCATAATTCAAAATCAAAGAAAGAGAATTAAATAATAATCTTAGGATTTTTAGACAACACACACAAAAAAGACAGATTGATTTCAATTGTCTATTATGAATGATTTCTCAATGATGTCATTAATGCTACTTATTATATTATTGTTTCATTTATAATCATATATAGGCCATATAGGCCTAGCCCTACTTGGCCTAATAATAATATCATTATTATTAATATTTATTCATTCATAATATTTAGTCTAAAAAATTATTACAATTATAACTATCATTATAATTATTATCATTATAATGATATCATGATAATTATTATTGTAATACTAATCATTATTCCTAAAGTTGGAATATTTGGACGTGGAATCTTACCTATCGAGAAGCAGACAAAATACTTCTTCGTACGAACTCAATGAGAGTCTGAGCCGAATCTCTCGGAGACCTTTGATTGTTGTCTCGCTCACTCGTATTCGCCACACGCCCTGGTCACAAACGGCTTCATTTTCTTCCTTCTCCCGAAAGCTATCTGAAAGATCTACCGCCATATTCGATATTCCTATTCTCATTTCCATCATGCACTCGATGTCGCCAAACAAGGGACGAAACCAGCGAGGAAACGCGAATTTCTTGCTATAATATACTCGGCGCCGGTCGCCTTTTTCCCATTTTCATTATATTGCAGCAGATTTGACCTTCATATACTCTTACCGGAGAGGGAGCTATAAAGGGGGCCCATGTTTAAGGCCAAGGGTGGGTTTAAGAATTCATCCAACATAATGTAACTTTCAATTTCGATTCAAAAATGTGTTTTGTTTTTCATTTTTCCTTCACTTGGGACTGGCGGGAGGAAAAAGACACATAGCAGTTATGTAAGTCACGAAAAACTCCTGGAATGTATGAAAATGCTCTCAGAAAGCACCAAACCAAAACATCCATACCGGAATTAAGACACTTCCTGAAAATAATGAAATTGATGGCACCCCCCACCATGAGCATTGAGCGTTTCAAAAAATCTCCAAAGTGTCAAATCTTCTCCTTGTAGTATCTTTAGCCTATTTGAGATCATTAATTTTGTGTGATTCTTTGTTCATTGATTAAAGGGATCCAAGCTTAAAATCTTTATATGTAAATGAATATAGTAAAATACTGAAAATTTCATCAAAATCGGATAACAAATAATTGAATTTTAAAGTTTGTCAATATTTTGTGAAAACAGTTACATGCATTTTGTAATGAATATTCATTAGGTGGGCTGGTGATCAGTGGCAGGCCGTGGGTCACGGCATTGGGGGAACCAGCAACATTTTTAAGTCACTTGGCGCGCCGAAGCGCGCTCATGCTCGCGCATGCTGATGTCAGGTATACTGACCTAATAGACATTTTAAGGACAGTGCCATTAACCAGTTTTGTATCTCGATCACTGATCAAACAATGCAAGCGCGAAGCGCGAGCTGAAGTTTGTTATATTTGGTTCTAAAATGGGACATTATAATTAATTTTTTGTAATCATGATACGTACCTGTCTCGCTAAATAAACAATAGATAGCGTGAATCATTTCAAGGACTATATATTTTAGGAATCCATCAAGAGCGAGTGCAAAGTGCTTGCTGATTTTGTGAGAATTACATATGAAGCACTTGTAGTCATTGTAATAATGAATAACATACGCATCTCTCTAATCAAATATTGCGAGTGCGAGTAGCTGTTAAGGCCTGAATTCAGACCTGAAGAGGCGCATGCTCAGGCTTGTTTGTAGGAATTCACTAAGACCATACGTATTTCACTAACCAAATGATGCGACCGCGAAGCTCGATCGAGTTGAAAATTTTTGATATTCACATAAAAAAGGGAAATTTTAATGACTGAGTTAGGAATTCATGAAGAGCAAACATATCTCACCAATCTTCGTGTTAACATAATATCTGTTTCATTATTTTTTTTAAATATATAGTTATTATATTTTTAACAAGTGAATGATTAAAAAAAAACTGCGATTCCAAATCAGTCGCAGCAGTAGTAATAGAAGTAGTTGTAGCAGCGGCAGAATTATAATTATTAGTAGTAAAGTGGGTTCGAATCATCAACATCATTATTATTGCTATATGTTATCAATTTAGTCATCCTATTGACATTATTATTATTATTATGCCTATTATTATTATCACTATTATTGTTATTATTACTATATCTTTCATATCAATTTGTTGTGTACAAAAAACGCTCCTTTTATAAGGCATAGAAATGGTACGTTTATCGCACAGTCACTAATACGCGCCGCTGTCTTCGCATCGTGCAGGCAGTCTACGTGTATAGTGGCGGGCTGCTACATTGCGGTGCAGGGGTGTTCAACTTACATATCGTGAGCGCACTCAGCTGCGTGTTTTCACTTCTTCTCCTTTCTCTCCTTTTCTTGTCATTTTTCCTCGCATTACTTGTTTTCATAAATTTCCCTCTCACTTTCCTTGTTTTCTCACTCCCTTCAGTTTTGTAACTCTTCTTGATCACTTGCATTCATTGGCACACCCCCCGGTCAAAAATGGTACGGTCCTATCCAACATACACTCAAGTCGTCGCTGTACGAATAAATGAAAACGTGCAAAATTCTTCACGCGCTGCGTTGCCTAGCTATGCGTGTTTACTGTGTACACACAATGCTATCGGCTGAACCCGCCAAACTATAGTGACCAATTATTGCAAAAGCTTTTGCAAATGTGAAAAGTGAGAAGTGACAGAGGTTTTTTTTATCCAATCAAAATCATTCTTAGGTATTGGCAATCTACAGCATTTACTGCAAAATGTCTTTTTTTGATAGGGTCTATTGTGACGTATATATTTTTTTACAACAATGTGAAGTCGCACCAAACGTTTCGTATCCCGCACTTGCCCATTGGCTCATGTACAAATGGATTTCCAAAATCATCAAGAAAGGTTCCAAAAACCTCAAAAGTGACAGAACTTAATTTGACTAAAATTAAATGAAAATCATATCATGTTCAAGGTGAGAATCTGCTCTATTCTATTCTGTTTTGATAGATCACCTTGTTGTCGCGTTTGGGAGATATCTTAGCAAATCCCTCAAAAACGGCGTATTTTCTATTATTCTCCATAGGGAAATAATTTAACACGCTACGCACTGCAAAAAAGGAGCGCAAACAAATTGATATGATCCTTATCATCATCATCATTAGTAGTACAATTCTTATATTCAGAACAGTAGTAGTAGTAGTAGTAATATACTATAGTTAAATGAAGAAGAAATAGTAGTAGGGGGAAGAGGAAACATATTTTTACCACTCGATTATAGCCCCTAAAAAGTGCTTCATTGAGGCAATTTAACAAATATCTTTCGTTTTCGATATTAATACATGGTAGCTAGTATATATGATAGCATGATAACAAAAGTTAACTAGGCATGCGTAAGATCTGTTTTTTGTGCTTTTCATTTACGAACAGAATTATTGACATTAGCCTGCGTTCTTTTAAATATTCTGCGATGTTTGGGGATAATTGTATGAAATTCGACCTAGGCTTTATATTCATGCGCTCAATCGAGACAAAACCCTTTTTTCATCCGTCCGGTACCGCTACATCATAATTCTTGTGTACAATGTGTGTCTACTGAGTGAGGTCAATTCACACCGATGCATAGTCAACTATTAATATTTCTGGTATGTTCTGCGGATCCGTCTTGTACATGTATTTGACAAGGATAATCGTTAGTGTGTCATTCTTTTAAATTGGAACGGGAACTATCATTAAAGAAGCCAACTCCTGCACGGTAATAATTGTCTGCCAATACAGTGTGTGCTAATTTGATCTGCCTCCAGATTCGAACTTACTTCCATATAAAGGTTGTAAATAGCATTGACAACCCCAATCTTTAGTTGAGAACTGTTCAGATCTCGAATGATAAGCCGTCTTGAAACATCTACATAATACCACTTACCTCATTCCCACCCCTTTCTTATCCTAACTACTTTTGATCTGTGACGCCTTCATCGAAATGGCGTCTTCGGAAATCGAGAAAGAGACAGAAATTTCGTATTTGCGGCAAGAGATCTTAACCTACACCCCTGGGAATGCATCCCCGGGTGAGGATGAGAGGGTGGCCTGTCTCTATCCGAAGAAACTTATCATCTACATGATTGACGTCATCACTGGTGGTGTCTCAGATACTGTCCTGGCAAACCTAAGATCTGCACTTCTTGTTGATGGGAATGTAGGTGAAAGCCTCAAGGAACCATTTAATGAAGAAGATCGTGAGATACGTCTTACTGACTTTATATCAGTCATTATGCATCATCATGTTTCAGGTGAGTATACGCATAAGATAAAGAAAAATAAAACAAAAATCAGACGAACAAAATAATGGTTTCTTCGGATAGTAAAAGCTAAAAATTTCCTCGATTCAAAATTATTCAATTATAATTAATTTCAAAGCAATATCAGAGAAAGCATAAAAAGAATGTTTTCAATCACCTTGATTTTTTGATGTACATTCATCTCACTGAGAAATGTTAATGAATGGTCACTGCACAAACACAAACCGAATTGGAAGGTTTTGTTGTCATCTGATACTTGGTGTTATCATTCCTATTATTCCATCTTTAACCAGGAGAAGCTGTTGATCAACTACGAGTGAAAGCGCTTTCTGAGGTAGTTGGATGCTTCCTGGTCGTAATTGGGTAATGTATATACTTTTCATTGTCCATTGTCCATGATCCATCGAAAAGTGTAAAGCAGGTTTCGCAACAATTGCAACAAAACAAACTGATCCGAGTAGTTGTATAATATGTACAAGAATTGACTTCTGAAATAATTACTATTGGCGATTCACTTTTTTTCCCAGAACAGATCAAAATGAATTATAAAGCCTGAGATTAGTTTACATTTTCTATTCCGGTTTTTTGTTGTTGCTTCCAAGAGGTCAATCTTTTGATGAGGGTTATAATGATGATAATGAATGTTCGTTTTGTAATTCTTGGGACGGGGATCGAACCCACGACGCACCCTCGTGACGTCTGGCCCGTTTATGTGGTGACCACGTAAGCTACCACTGAGCAAGACATGAGTTTCTAATATCTCCACTCTTCTGTTGTTTATCCACCAGAGAATCGGGTGTGGCACTTTCTCAGTTTCTAATGTCTGATTGGATATCACCAATATCTGACATTACAGGTGAGTATAAACAATTACACAATAATACGGATATATACATGCAAATTCTTACAATCCACCCGAGTTTGTAAAATAATTATTTAAAGCAAGCGAATAGAATCAGAAACGATATCATTTGGGTTCCGCAGCGAATCGATTGATAGGTTAGGACGTTGTTGTTTTATTAACATAAGTGTTTCTTATCAGGCGCGTACGCAGGATTTTTGAAAGGAGGGGGGGGGGGTTTCGAGCTGATTTTTTTTTAAATCTCCCGCCCAGTCTCTAAAAAGTGATGAGCGGGGGGGGGGGGGGGGGTGATGATTTTTTTTCTTTTTTTTTCAGCGCTGCAAATAAGACAATAACATTTAAGTGGGGATGGGGTATGTAACAGTGCGGTCATGACCCGCGAGCGAGCAGAAATGTTCTCGTTTTTGCGTTGAAAACATAACCTTTTTGTCAATAGTTTGTTGGTATCATAGTCGATGCTACATGTCCTTCGGATCGTAGCACTCATGATATGGCCTTGATCAGAACACTAGAAACTTGAGAAATGTCATGAATAATTACGAGCGAGCGGAGTGAGCGAGCCGAAATTTTCGCGTATTTTCCCGTCAAAACATACATTTCTTGTCAATAGTTTGTTAGTAAATCAAGTATTAGTCGATGCTACATGTCCTTCTATTCGTAACACTCATAATACGGCCTTGAACAGGAGACTAGATACTTATGGAATTTCATAAATTATTACGAGCGAGCGGAGCCGAGCTAACCGACATTTTAGCGTTTTCCGTCATTTTGGTTTTCATATTGGTAAAACATATTTTGTAAGAAAACGTATGTCTTTGTCTTGGTTCACTTGTATTCATAAGTATACATCATGATAATCATGTATTGCCTTGTTAATGGCGATACCGTGATCATGTCGGCGACATGCGGAAATAAAAGATATAATAAAATGGAGCGAGCGAAGCGAGCGGAATTTTTTTCTGTGTTTTTCGTCGGAAACATGAGATTCTGTTCATTATTGCTGTCATATACATTATTGGGTAGGGGAACTGTCCGTAACCAGACCAAGAAGTTATCAGGCGCTTGCCCGATAACTCCTTGACCAGACCGACCTCCGGTGAGACAAGCAAAAAAAAAAAAAAGGGGGGGGGGGTTTGAACCCCCTAACCCCCCTCCCCCCTTGCGTACGCGCCTGACTAATGTTCGAAGACCTGAATGTCACCCTTTCTCATTAAAACAGGCCGGCCTCCTATTATCTTAATGATATGTGACCTGGGAAAACAGCATGCCGACTGGACAAGAAGTCAGCTTAGAGATATTGGGATCATCGATATCTACGAAATGCCATATCCTGGAAACCTGACTCTTGAGGAAGATTTGGAACTCCTCAGAATGCTTCAAAGGTGCTTGGTTGAAAGTGACGAAGGGGTAAAGATAAGGTTTGCCAAGACCATGGAGGAAATGTGCAGAGATCCGGCATTTCGAAGGATCTATGAGCAAGCATTGGAAGGTAGCAAGAGGGCCAAACAGTTGGAGAAACTCATAGAGGAAGAACGAGAGAGAAGATATGGAGGATCTGAAGCAAAGACATGGAGAGGAGATACGAACCAGGAAGAAAGAGAAGCAGATAGGTCACGTCACCAGGAAGACAAACTCGCCATGGAAACAGAATGGAAGGTCGAAAGAGAAGCACTAGAAAAGCGCATACATGCTTTGACTGACGCAGTCAAAATGGCAGAACAGACGGAGGAGAAGCTCAGACAAGAAGTTGTGGAGGTAAAGAACGATAGTGACGAACTGAGGATAAAACATGATGACGAGAAGCGCGCTTTGGAAGCAAAGTTGAATTACGAAGAAGAATCTAATGAAGAAGCGATTAAACAGGCGATCAAAGACAAAGAGTTTACTGAAGAGGCAATGCGACAGAAACTTAACGCACTCTTGACCGAGCGGGAGGAAGAAAAGGCGGCCCATCTCAAGGAGAAACGTTTATTGAAACGACGGGTGAAGAAAGAAGAAACACGCATAGAACAATTGGAGCGGGAAACCCAGAAACTGAGGAATAAGATTCAAATTGAAAGTGAGATGCGATCCATGGAACAGCAAAGAGCGTCAGAGAGATCTGGCTTTTCAAGTTTCGCCATCCGGTTGATTTCAGGATCACAAATGGATCTTACTAAAGGTAACCTTTGTCCCACATTATCAATTGCAAAAAAGCAAAAACAAGTAAAAACTGTGTCATGGCAGTTAAACAAATGAAACCGAATCCAAATCATTTCATTGGAAATAATGAGATATGTTTGGTGGATCTTGATCCTGAGACATAACGCTTTCCATAGGATATCTACAATCACTTTTGCATGATTTAAAGGAGAATTTTCATTTATTTAAGGTAGGGTTTTAGTAATCTTGAATTTGAAAGGACGTTTTACGATCAATATAGCCTTTTAATGTTTGTCATAATTTTTTTTTTATGTTGGCAGGTATTCATGTTGTCGATGATAAGCAAGGTAATGTGCATCTAACAGCAGATTCGACACTCTCGTTAGGGTAAGGTTCTCCGATTATTAATTGGTTGGGCTGTCTATTTTTATGGCGGCAATAACACAAAGGATCGCATAATTTTAAGACATGAATGCATGGTATAGTGAAAGAGGGAAATTGCTCGAGGAATCATTAGTAATTTGATGTAGAATGAGATCTTATACGCATCGCCATGTTCGTTCTTGAGATGACCCACAAAGTTATGACGAATAGTATTTTCCAAAATAAAATACCCCTAGACCTAGTTCCTCATTTCGTAGATACATGGCTTACATTAGGTATCTTTGCACACCAAGTTCAAAATTGATTTAAAACCTCAAACATCCAAGTTACCTAATGAGCAAGGTTGGTATTGCATAGCCCTGAGGGACGCCATGCAGTAGTCTGGATGATAATCCATGAGAAAAAAAACATTAAAACAATAAAGTGAATCGAATTAAAATATTTCATTCATAATTCTGCCAGCTAGGTCGAAGTCACCACCAGCTCGTGACGAGTTTACGGACATCCTAAAGCAGATAGCAGACGATCTTTTCGATGAAGCTCAGATTGACAGCCTTGGCGGCCAGCTTGGGATCATCCAGGGAGACATTGAGAGAGCCATCAAGACCAACATGAGGTTTCACAAGATTACCAGTGATGGGACGTATGAGATGCTGAAGGAATGGAGAAAGGGCGTGTCTAGGGAAGGTGAAAGGATTGAACTCAGGAGGGCGCTGTTGGCTGCCAAGCTAGTCGACCTTGCTGATCGATATCTACCACAAGGTATGAATGAGAACATTTTTTTCTGCATTGATGACAAGAATAAGATCTCATCTTTATAGGTTTTAAGTTTGCGCGACAATCAATGAACTTAAAGTATTTTTATGATGTTGTTGACTAAGTCATGTACAAATGTTGCGAATGAAGAAATAAATGTACCATGAACCAACCATGATGATATTTGACAGAAATGAAATAAAATAAAATAAATGGGCCTTTATTCATATACTGTATGCCTACAGCCAACTCAAAAGTGCGTATTAAAATGTTCTAATTGGTCAGAATTGAATGCCATAAGTGTGGTAATCCGAGTGTTATGATTCATTCATCAATACCATTTCGTCTTAATTATTCTGTTACGCCTCGAAGTTTGTTTGATCAATAAAACTTGATAGGTAATTTCAGTCATCTAATTGATCGAAAACATATCAAAACATAACATTGAAAATGAAACTCTCCCTGTTTTCCTCCAATTTGACAATGTTCTAGAGGTGGAAGAAGCCTTGGAAACCCCTGACCTTACAAACAAGACTGAGGAGAAAGACACCAACATAGAATGTGAGGAGGATAGAGAGGTTCCAAAAGAGGGCATCAGCAAAGATGAGGGAAGGGCTAACCAGTCTTACGATCAAAACGAAATCGAACAATTAGCGACGGTTGAATCCAACCAAAACGAAGACGCAGACTCTGACGTATCTGACGATGTCGCTAAACAGGAAGAGCTAGAGCGAAGGGCACTGATGTTTATCCAAGAAGATGGCAATACCAATGGTTTGGAAATGGGGAAAGCTGGAGTAAATTTCAACATTGGTGACATCGAAGGAACTGACAACCCACCGTCTGATGCAGCGATCGTTACTGAGAATGAGTTACAGCTGGTAGTAGATAAGAGTGGAGATGGTGCAAATGACGTCATAATACAAGATAT